>NC_086317.1:274544325-274591825 GCF_036172605.1 Pelobates fuscus
TCAAAAAGTGTCTGTCTATCTATCGGATCATATTTTTTTCTTAAATTGCTCTTTAGAAAGAGAAAAAGTTGTCTCTGGATTCCAGAAAATTAGTATATAAAATAAATGAAAGTTAGATCTTAACACAAACACCCATAGCTTATGAATCCAATTATCAAACAGTGATAATTCTAACAGTGTAACATACATTACATAGCTGGATCACCCAAGTGGCGGCATAGGGCCTACTGGTTGCTATGGCTTTGAAGGAGTCCTCCTTGAGCTGGCAGTGAGATCAAAAGATCTCCCTGCTCAGCCCTATGCCCCCTCATTTTGTGAAGGGAGCTATGTGGTCTGCACCTCTATTGGGTGCAGATCATTTTATGAGCTCCCTTGCATTCCTCTGGGAGTTCTGAATGACTCTGAGCAGTAGGGGCAATACAAGAGTCACTAAGGAAGTGCAAAGGTCACAAGTCAGCTGTTATAGTGATCTGCAACTAATAGAGGTGCAGACTACAACATCCCTACATGGACCACTAGGGATCCTGCAAATAACAGACTCAGCAGACCACCAGGAAATCCTTTCCCCAACACATTAAAAAACTCATCCACTCCCTGCTACAGACATTACAAACTTAACACTCAGCCACATTTCAGACTCCCCTCCACACACAGACCCACTCATTCACCACACACACAACGATTATAGAACAGTGCCCACAGTTTTGGGATGGAGCCCCAATCTGGCATCCTACCTAGAGCCCTGGGCAACCTTAATCCAGATCTGCCACACTAGAAAATAATTCAAAATATGTAATTCTCAATAACTAATGGTGAGTACCCATGATACTTCTACACCATTAATGCAGCAGTCACATATGCATATATTTTGGCATTTCCATTAATTTTGTTTCCAGTAACCAAAAGTATGGGATACTGGAAAATTATCTGGAATAATGGAAATTAGGTCCTAAAAGGGAAATGTCCAGCCAGAACTCTGTTGATTGGAAGACATATCATTTTACTGTGTACGCTTTTACTATTTTCTTCAGCTTAAGCAGTTAATTGTATTATGAATTCTATAAATACCATGGTTACATGCCTCTATTTCTATCTGTTTTTTTTTCTCCTTATTTGAATGGGTTGGACTTATAATTGGATCCAGAGGTCAATGAAAGCAGAATATATCTCAACATAACACCATATCAAATTTTAAAAAGGTTATGTAAATATTATATATAGTACTTTAATGTTAGAATATATTGTATGTGTCAAGAGAAAAAAATAAAACTATTTCCTATGTAATATTTGTTTTTATACTAATCATATAAAACATAATTGCAATTCTATCTAGTTAATTCAATATATATCAGGATCTAACCTTTCTTAATGTTCTTTAGATGTAACAATAAAATGATAGTTAATTTTAGAGAGCTGCAACCTGAATGGTACATGACCCAAAATTAGGAAACACAAGTTAAAGTTAAGTTATGTACCATTTATGGGATTCATGAGTGATTTAACCACATTCTACAATAAAATAGATTATGTTGTGTTTCTTTTTTCATTGCCAAAAAGGTACTGATCTTAAATCTTAAACGCAATGAACATCTGGAGAGTTATTTCCTTCCAAATGCCTTATAGCTTTACAAGAATATACTTTTACAAGAGCAGTTATTAAACAAGCTCTTAAATCTAGCACTTTGGTGTATCCTAATTTAAATTTTGCCCTTTTATTGTAAATGTCCCTTTCAAATAAAATAAAAATATAGAGTGGAGTGAATTGGCTGTAATTCTGAATGACTTTTAATACAATGTCTAGAATTACCATTAGGAAGCAGTAACATATTCTAATATATTTTATAACTGTTTAATTAAAAAAAGAAAGAAAGAAAATGTATACAATATATATACTGGAGACATCATAAATTATGAGTACATACTATTGTATAACCATAATACAGACATCCCATTTCCTATTTATTTATTTTTATTATATATTATTTAACCCCTTAAGGACCGAGGACGGTTCAGGACCGTCATCGGCATTTTTGCATTGCCGACCGCTGACGGTCCTGAACCATCCTAACGGTCTTAGTTACTTACCCGATCGCCGTCGTTCCCCCGGCGGCGATCGGCGGTGCTCCCGGTGTGGGGAGACTGCCTGCAGCCCAGACAGTCTCCCCATGGCAGATTAGGACCCCTGTGGCCATGTGATCACTCAACAGAGCGACCACATGGTCACAATAGGTGTCCATGTGTCTGCCTGCAGGGGGACTGTCTGTGCTGACAGGCAGTCTCCCTGCTAGTGTAAAATCAAAGAAAAAAAATAAAGGTTAAAGTTAATAAATAAAAATAATAATTAAATATGTGTATATATATATATGATATATATACATATATTATATATATATATAATCGTCTATATATCATATATATATGTCATACTAAGTGTATTTTTATATTAATATGTACATATATTAATATAAAAATACGCTTAGAATTAAATTACACACGTGTGTATATATATATAATATATATAATAACTATATATATTGTATATATATTATTATAAAATACAAATAATAAGTAATTTAAATTAA
This sequence comes from Pelobates fuscus, assembly GCF_036172605.1. NCBI lineage: Eukaryota > Metazoa > Chordata > Amphibia > Anura > Pelobatidae > Pelobates > Pelobates fuscus. The sequence goes on from NC_086317.1 coordinate 274,546,908, forward strand.
ATTAAAAAATGTAAAAATAATAATACAAATTACAAAAAATTATATCTATATGAAATTTTATTCTAACTGTATTTTGATGTTAATATATATATATATATATATATTTATATCAAAATACACTTAGAATGAAATTGTATATATATCGATGTATAAATAAATAAAAAGAATACGAACTATACATATGTCCATATACAAAATTACATAAATAATTATATAAATATACACGTAGACTTCAAATATATAAATATGCATATATATTTAAATTCTACGTGTGTATTTATGTAATATTTTTACATAATTAAGTAATTTTATTGATTGCAATTTAAGGGACCTGCCTGCCAACCCAGGTCGAAAATCCAGAGAATTTAGTTTGTTAGCACTGTATTTTACCCTGTAACGTTCTACGACACCCTAAAACCTGTACATGGGGGGTACTGTTTTACTCGGGAGACTTCGCTGAACACAAATATTAGTGATTCAAAACAGTAAATCATATCACAGCGATGATATTGTCAGTGAAAGTGACTTTTTTTTAATTTTTCACACACAAACAGCACTTTTACTGATGATATAATTGTTGTGATACATTTTCCAGTTTTGAAACACTAATATTTGTGTTCAGCAAAGTCTCCCGAGTATAACAGTACCCCCCATGTACAGGTTTTATAGCGTTTTTGAAAGTTACAGGGTCAAATATATGGGTCAAATATTTTTACATTGAAAATGGCCAGGTTGGTTACGTTGCCTTTGAGAGCGTTTGGTAGCCGAGAAATGAGAATTACCCCCCATGATGGCATACCATTTGCAAAAGAAGACAACCCAATGTATTGCAAATGGTGTATGTCCAGTCTTTTTTAGTAACCACTTAGTCACAAACACTGGCCAAAATTACCATTCAATTTAGTTTTTGACTTTTTTCACACACAAACAAATATGAACGCTAACTTTGTCCAGTGTTTGCGACTAAGTGGCTACTAAAAAAAGTCTGGACATACCCAATATTGAATACCTTGGGTTGTCTACTTTAAAAAAAATATGTACATGTGGGGTGGTATTCAGAGATTTATGACAGATAATATTGTTACAATGTCACTATTGATACATTTTAAAAATGTATGTTTTGAAACAGCAATATCCTACTTGTACTCATAGCCCTATAACATGCAAAAAATAGCAAAAAGCATGTAAAAACTGGGTATTTTTAAACTCAGGACAACATTTTGAATCTATTTAGCAGTTTTTTTCATTCACTTTTGTAGATGAGTAAAAGATTTTTCACATAAAATTCAAAAAACATTTTTTTCAATTTTTCATCATATTTTTTCATTTTTTTTAAATTAAATTACATGAGATTATATAAATAATGGTATGTAAAGAAAGCCCCTTTTGTCCTGAAAAAAAACAATATATAATTTGTATGGGAACAGTAAATGAGAGAGCGGAAAATTACAGCTAAACACAAACACCACAAAAGTGTAAAAAGATGCCTGGTCGCAAATGTACAACATCGCAAAAACAGTCCGGTCCTTAAGGGGTTAAATTGTAGTTTATATATATATATATATAAGTTGGTCAGGAACAATAAGCCAAGTAATTGTTATGATAGTATTGATAATGGTATAATTTGAATGTGGTGTGCTGAAACAGACGTACGGGTAGGCCTGTAAGTAAAGAGGGCCCACCAAATGAATAGCTTAAAATAAAGGGGAGCGGTAGGTGGGCAGAACTAGTATCAACCCAGTGAAAGGGGTGACCTGTGTGTTTACAGGCCAGGGGAACCCCTCCTACAACTCCAGGCTCCACCTTCCCATTTGTGGTTAGGGACAATAAACCGATTAATAGTATTGAGAGTGGTATAAGTTGGATGTGGTAAAAATTGGTTGAGATGTGCTAAAACCGACATTCGGGTAGGCTTGTAAATAAAAAGGGAAAAAGGTTTAACAGTTTAACACTTTAATACAAGTTAACATTACATAATCAATTCTTTAAATGTCTGATTGAGAGATTTTTGGTGTATGCAGATGTTTTTCTATATCTCAGTCTTTGATGATGTGTACTGGGATATTTACTAGAGGCAGGGGAAGTAGCTCCTATACTAAAAAAACGACCTGAAAAATGTTAAAGGACTGTATCCAAGTTAAAGACTAGTGTCCTGACATACGTAATTAATTTTGATGTTGTGAGTGGATTATCGTTTAACCTGAAGAGAAGTGTATGCCCATGTAGTCCTGTTTGTGTTGAATAAAATTGTCTAGTATGTTGACCAGGCACCATTGTTGATTGGGATGTGGATTATCTTTGTAGGTGTGAATGAGATGAGGGTTCTGGTGTTGTGAGCTAAATAAGGATGGGATGGCAAAAAGATGTGGAAGCCAACAAGGAATCTATAGAATACAGTTTGACTATATGATATACCGAAGTGAACTTGATTGGACATGTCCAGTGCTCTGGTATATGAATGGTTGGTATTGGCGAAGTGTGCCGCGTGTGCCAGCAATCTGTCATGGTCAAGAGATGAGCTAATCTAGGATGAGGTACTGTAATGTTTGGGGGTTATAGTAGGTCATTTGGCAGCTGTGTGGTGTGCTTGGAAAAAATACATGAAATTGGTATTGAGTCAAGGCATCAGCTGCTATGTTGAGACAGACTAGAATGTATTTGTGGACCGTGAAGTTGCAAGCCAAGGTGTGTTGGATTGTAACTGGTGTTGTTACCTTGAGAGAATGGAAGCAAGGGGTACAAAGTATGGTACATAAGAGAGTTAGGAACTCTTGAGTCAAGAGATTCTAACTTCTCCAGTCTGATCTTAATCGTATTTAGAAAGAAATATGTATGTAATTGCAGTGTCTAGCACAGTTTCAACTGTCATGTTTGACCATGCCACACATTTGGACATACTAGATCTATTATGTCGGCCATATAATTAATTTCCTTGGTCACTGCCTTCTGGCACGGCCCTCCTATATGTTGACATGACCAGACCTTTATTCATGACTATTCCCACTACCATTGCATATAGACCCATTTAAACACTAAGACATCAATACTACCCATATGCATTTTCCAGTACATTTTACAAATCCTACTACCTTGTTACAATTAACTTACATTTGTTCATTCACAACCTGCTCATCTCCAACAGTCTATGATATATCCAGCAGCTTTGCACTTACTTTAGACACTCAGCCTTCTACTGCCCTATCATACTAAGGGCAGCTATTCCTCTCTGCCTCTTTAGTCACATGCAATTCCTTCCTATACAATCCTCTCTCTACACTCCTAATAAACTTGGATCAGTCATTACACATTCACCATGATTGGACCTTACGCGGAGGTATGTACTCCTTACTTGTCACCCAAGAGGTCAACATTCCTGCCATTTTGTTTGGGGCCGTCAGTTCCTTTGGCCAAATTCATAGCTAGAACCTCTCAGAGCCACTTGGCGTTACCTCACCTTCCCTTTCTTTAGTTTATTTCCTTGACATTCCGCACTAAGCAAGTCGCAAGTTGATGTAGGGTTACACTATCACAGCATGGCCGTCAATTGACTCTTTCTTTAGCACCTTAGTATGCCTCACATCTTGGTACAAGGAGGATATTTCAGCCCCGAGCCAAGGACCAGGATACCGCTAGCCAAGTCCCTTGTGATCCTTGACCATTCACAAATTGCTGCTGAACACAGATGTAAGGTATATCATTTCCAGCTACATCTTGAGAGCTGTTCCATATAGACACATGATTGCCAGCTCCAAGAAATGCAGGGAGCATGGCATACTGCACACTGCAATTACATACATATTTCTTTCTAAATACGATTAAGATCAGACTGGAGAAGTTAGAATCTCCTGACTCAAGAGTTCCTAACTCTCGCATGGAGTCAAATTTACCGTTGGTGATTATCCCCTTAAAATTACTTTTCTGTAGCAACAAAACAGCAGAATGTTAACATTGTTCTAGTTATCCAATAAATTATTTATTCTTTTGAAAATTCAAATGAATAAAACCAATAAGATGATCATTCAGAATTTGCATGCACTGATTTAAATTAGGTATTAGTACCAGGTGTGTCAAAGGTTACAAATTTGTAAACTTAGTAAAACCCCTGTCTGCCCCCTTATACAAAACCCCTTTCCTGCCCCGCCCCTCCTACAAAATCTCTGCCCTGTCCCCCTTCTACAAAACCTCTGCATCCCTATTCCACAAATCCCCTGATCAGCCCCCCTTATACAAGACCACTGCCATCATATACAAAATTGCGGCCCTCCCCCCCAGACGGTCACAAACACACAGTGTCATGCAGCCAATTACATATACAGTCACAGGCAGACAGTCACATATACAGTCACAGGCTTTCATACACAAAGTTAAAGGCAGACTGTCACACACACAGTTAGAGGCAGACAGTCACACACACACACACACATACACGGCAGACAGTCTCACACACACAGTTACAGGCAGACGGTCACACACACACATTTACAGGCAGACTGCCAGACACACACAGTTATAGGCAGTCACACACACACACTTCAAGAAAGACAGTCAGACACACAGTTATAGGCAGACAGTCACACACACACACACACACACACACTCACATGCAGACAGACAGACACACACACACAGTTACAGGCAGACACACACACACACACACACACAGTTACAGGCAGACAGGCAGACACACACACACACACACAGTTACAGGCAGACAGTCACACAGAATAGTTTTTTAAAGTTATAAAAGTGATTAACACGTTTAATAAGGTAAATACTTATATACGTATATGATCCAAGTACTTTTATATGCACATACACATACATAAACCATTCATAAAAGTGTATTTTAATATCAATATATATTAATATCAATATATTAATATTAAAATACAAGTAGAATAAACTACAAGTAGAATGATGTTAAATATATATATATATATAAAATTAAAATTATATATATAAATAAAAATAATCTATAAATACATTTTTTAAAGTGAAAAAAATAAAAAAAATTTAATATATAGTTTTAATTTGTTCTAACTGTATTTTGATATTAATATACATATATATTAAATTCAAAATACATTTAGAATGACATTATAAATACATATATGTATCTATTTATCTATCTATCTCTCTATATATAGCTATATATAAATAAAAATAAATCACTTTATCCTGAGGAAGGTCCCTGTGCGGACCGAAACGTCGTTTGTGACACATGGAATAAACTTATTTTTCTACTTTGATACTAAGACCGTGAGTGCAGCTCCTATTTTTCTATTTTTGTATACACTATTTAATCCCTAAAGGGACTGGCACCCGGCAACTGCATTGTTTAAATTTTAGTGCAAGACTTTAAAAGCGTGAGTGCAAGGATATTGCCTATATATATATATATATACATATACAATTTGAGGGACCTGCCTGACAACCCAGGCTGAAAGTCCAGAGAATTTGGCTAGAAAGCCCTATATTTAACCCTGTAACTTTCTAGGACAATATAAAACCTGTACATATGGGGGTGGGGTGGGGGTACTGTTTTACTTATGAGACTTCTCTGAACACATATATTAGCATTTAAAAACAGTAAACCATATCACAACGATGATATAATCCGTAAAAATGCAGGTTTTTGCATTTTTCACACACAAACGGTACTTCCACTGATGCTATAATTGTTGTGATACATTTTACTATTTTGAAACACTAATATTTGTGTTCGCCGAAGTCTTACGAGTATAACAGTACCCCCCATGTTCAGGTTTTATGGTGTTTTCAAAAGTTACTGAGTCAAATATAAAGCTTGAGTTTCCTTTTTTTTCACATTGAAATTTGCCCGATTGGTTATGTTGCCTTTGAGACCGTATGGTAGCCCAGGAATAAGAATTACCCCCATGATGACATACCATTTGCAAAGTAGACAACCCAAGGTACTGCAAATGGGGTATGTCCAGTCTTTTTTAGTAGTCACAAACACTGGCCAAAATTAGCGTTCAATTTAGTTTTTTGCTTTTTTCACACACAAACAAATACGAAAGCTAAATTTGGCCAGTGTTTGTAACTAAGTGGCTACTAGAAAAGACTGGACATACCCCATTTGTAACACCTTGGGTTGACTTCTATTGCAAATAGTATGCCATCATGAGGGTAATTTTCATTCCTGGGCTACCACAAGGTGTCAAAGGCAACATATCCAATCTAGCGAATTTCATTGAGTATAAACTGAAAAATGTTACATGCTATATTTGACCCTGTAACTTTCCAAAACACCATAAAACCTGTGCATAGGGTGTACTGTTTTACACGTGAGACATTGCTGAATACAAATATGTGTATTTTATTGCAGTAAAAGTAAACAGTATTATGACATCCACAGTTAAAATGTCATGTAGAACTAAAAAAAAAGTATTTTCTCCCATTTTTAAAAAATATTTTATTCATATTAAATTATGTTTTATAGCTAAAAATGTGATGTTAAAAGAAAGCCCTGTTTCCCCTGAATAAAATGATATATAATAAGGGGGGGTGCATTTAATATGAAAGAGATGAATTACGGTTGAACAGACATATAGTCAAATTTCAGGTTTTGTTTACCTTTTGTTTTGATCACAACGTGTACATTTGGCTCAGTGCTTAAGGGGTTAAAGAAGCACTTAAAGGTTCATAACAAACTTTGTTTCAAAAGAAGTATCACTGACGTTAATGCACACACCCCACCCCCCAATGAAATAGCGTTTATATATCTGCTTATTTATAAATTTACTTTATATAGTCCATTTCATTAAGCAGAGAAAATAATAATGGATATGTCAGTGTTTTCTCTTTTTGTCACATGAGAACAGGCTGAAATTAATTTGACCAAGACAAAATATAAATTAACGTAAATGTGAACTAATAATAATTTCTGGGTAGTAATATGCATTCCTAGTTAACTGTTCTGTTATTCCCAATGTACATTATTTGTAAGTGTTAGTAATAAAGGACATAGTCTTAAATTAGAGGGACAAAAGTTTAAAAATAATATCTGTAAGTATTACTTTACTGAGAGGGTAGTGGATGCATGGAATAGCCTTCCAGCTGAAGTGGTAGAGGTTAACACAGTAAAGGAGTTTAAGCATGTGTGGGATGGGCACAAGGCTATCCTAACTATAAGATAAGGCCAGGGACTAATGAAAGTATTTTAAATAAATTGGGCAGACTATATGGGCCGAATGGTTCTTATCTGCCGTCACATTCTATGTTTCTATGTTTCTATAAGACGTGCAGTACTTTTCATAAATGGTGTTGTATTTCTGGTACAATTATAAAATGTAACCTAGTCAAATCTATCTACCAATAAAATTACTAACCACAATTTCTTTACAAGGTAGTGAAGGGTTAAGAATTCATAAGGCTTGCAAGATAAAATATGTGTATAGCGTGCTTATTTCATTGCATTGTAAGGTAAGATGAGCCTTAACAGATCAACTGATTTTAATAGCTACTTAAATCTAGGTACCTGACAAAAGGTCTTTTCAGTCCAATCTTATCCAGTGTATGCTCTTTGCACTGGTAACAATGGTACTAATACAAGTGAGGTTTTCTTAGATTGCCATGATCAAGTTCATTTAGGAGGTCATATCCAGGAGCCTTAACTCTGAAACTGTATCAATTGCTCCCAGGGCTGATTTTCTTGATGACAAATTGTAAACTGAGCCGTTTCTTGGGTAATCTAGTACTAAAGTTCTTAATTAATAGATGGAACAAATCAACCAGTTTCAAGCTATGGCAACACAGGAAAACTGATAAATGAAATACATTAATTAAAGCATATTATTAATTTCCATGTGCATATAATAAATATATAGATTAATTAGTAATTAATTACGTAATTAAATACAGGTTTTGTAATTCTGTCATTTGTTTCATGTGATGCCTCATGTACTTACTTTTATAAAAAAAATTAAAAAAATAGCCTTAGATCTCTATCAATAGTATTGTGTTGCTGGTAAAAGTTGGGGCGTAGGTAATGGAATTGTTTTTGAGACTTTTTGGGCTGATTAATTAAAAGGCATTGCGAAACAGGAACAATTACTGCAAGTGTGATTAATAAAAAAAAATAAAATGCAGCAACTCTGTGACTGACAGCCGAAGTATTACAGAAGGAATTTCATTAAACTCATCACTCTCATCCCATTGTAAATAAGGGGTTTAATTTGTTTTGCATTGCGGAACAATGCTGACCAAATTAAAAAAAAACTATGTTTTGCTCAGAACAACCGTGAACAAAGCTCTCACCTGCACTGTACTAAAGCCACCATGACTCCTTAATTAAGTTCTGCTTGATAGCTGCCAAAAAGAAAATAGGAGACAAATTGCATCATTAACCTTATGCTTGAAAAATAACACATACATATTTACTCGAGTATAAGACGAGTTTTTCAGCACATTTTGTGTGCTGAAAAACCCCCACTCGTCCTATACTCGAGTGAGTGTCTGTATTATGGCAACTTACATTGCCATAATACAGACAAGGGGCTGTTGGGGGCTGGCAGAGAGAGTTTACTTACCTTTCCTGCAGCTCCTGTCAGCTCCCTTTTCTCACCTCCGGTCCGGTCAGCTCCCTCTGCAAGTCTCGCGAGAGCCGCGGGGTCAGAGCTCCGCGCGGCACTCACACCGTGAGACTTGCAGTGGGGAGCTGCACAGACCGGAGGTGAGAGAAGGGAGCTGACAGGAGCTGCAGGAAAGGTAAGTAAACACTTCCTGCCAGCCCCCCTCCTACACAGTGCACACCACTGGACCACCAGGGAGTGAGAGCCCCCTTTCTGGCCAGCTAACAAGCAGGGAGGGGGGACGAATAAAAATATAAATAATAATATAAACTATATATAAAAAAAATATTAAAATAATAATAATATAAAAAAATAATAAAACAATATAAATCAAATATTAAAACAATAATAATAATAATAATAATAATAATAATAATAATAATGTTATGGACAAAAAAATAATAAAAATACCCATCCCCCACCATGGCTCTGCATCACATACACAAACACACGCTGCATCACACACACACACACACACACTGCATTCATACACACACACTGCACTCATACACACACACACTGCATTCATACACACACACTGCACTCATACACACACACTGCATTCATCCACACACACACATACACACTGCATTCATACACACACACACTGCACTCATACACACACACTGCATTCATACACACACACTGCACTCATACACACACTGCATTCATACACACACACATACACACTGCATTCATACACACACACACTGCACTTATACACACACACTGCATTCATACACACACACACTGCACTCATACACACACACACTGCACTCATACACACACTGCATTCATACACACACTTCACTCATACACACACACTGCATTCATACACACACGCTGCTTTCATTATATACACACACTGTAAATAAATATTCAATTAATATAATTTTTGGGGGATCTAATTTTATTTAGAAATTTACCAGTAGCTGCTGCATTTCCCACCCTAGTCTTATACTCGAGTCAATACGTTTTCCCAGTTTTTTGGGGTAAAATTAGGGGTCTCGACTTATATTCGGGTCGACTTATACTCAAGTATATACGGTAGTTCGTCAAATCCTGTAAACCTGTCTTTCCAAATATCTTCACTTATTGATACAGAAGAGGAAATGACTTGTTTAAGCTGACTGCTTGCTCTATTTTGAATGTGAACAGACAAATTAAGCTATACTTATTATATAGTGCAATATTTGCAAAGACTTCTAATTAGACATCCCTATTACAAATATATTTTTTGCAGATTCAGGCTAGCTTGTTTATATTTCTCACTCAATTCAGTTTTTGAAGGACGATGTTCCATAGATAGAAACATTAGCACTTTCACCAATTAATATAGCACATTTAGCCACAACACATACTAACAGACTTGTTCACTGTGATTAGACCATTTCTTCAATCAACATACTGTTTAATACTTGCAGTGAAAAGGATTGAAAACGTGACAAGGTGCAATATCATGGCTGTTGCAGGCAGCCAAGATATCAAGGTGCAAAAGCCTGACAAGGTGCAATATCAAGGCTGTTGCAGGCAGTGGTAGGATGAACGCTCATTCCTGTTTTTACATTATTATTTCAGATCTTGCATCTTGTGTATGTTTATAATGATTTACAGTAGGGCAGCATCAGGCGCTACGGGATACGAGTTATAGCTAATTGAAAGAATCTGCATCTTATAGGCAGCTTTCTATGGTCATGAACCTATATCATTAAGCCTGCCAGCTCACAAACATCAACCACGGGCCACCATTAATGAAGCAGATGTATTAATTTCCCATTTCTGAGGAGCTAAGTAACTAGCTGGCTAGCTGGATACCTTGTTCTCTTTTTTTCAGTCTGACAGCACTATTAATGATCTTTAATGCCCTACAGACACTAATGGGTCCCGCTGGGAGTCCAGAAATACTGCAATTTGTATTGAGGATTTAGACGTAACAAAAAAGCTTAATGCTCTGGGGAACTGGGAGCTTGATCAGTAGAGTCCCCCCTAGAATTGTACAACAGAATAATAAATGAGAGCTTGGCGATTAAAACAAGCAACCAGCTTTAAGTGGCAGATAGTGTGTGATTGTCACTAGCAATATACTGCTTGTTAACACCAATAGGGTATAGGCAAAAAACAGTCAACACAAAAAAAACAAACAAAAAATCCTGAAATGCTATACCTTTTCAATGTAATGTTTTATGTATTATCAGAAGGGAAACAAATCATTTTAGACGTATTTCTGTTTTTTCCCCCTCAGAATTCTTAAATAAAAAACAAAGAAATAAAAAACAGCCATCTGCTATGTTGTTAATACAGCCAATTACTCTTATCCTAATATGAAATGAAGATATATGATTATTGATGACGCTGGGCACAATTTTAGGCATGCCCTTAAGCTCCAGTTCACTTAATGAAGCTACAGCAGCAAATATAGAAGAGATACTCAATATGTAAAAATGAGGCCTGTGTTTCTCAGCTTTTCATCTACATTTATTCATTAATTTTACAAGAGAGGAAGTCAGTTTCTCTTCGCATCAATCACTGTACTGTGATCGTATGAAAAAAAAAACATTGTAAATGTTAGGCCAAAATTAACAGACAGGGACTGATTTTCAACTTGGCAGTAGGGGCTATGGTCGCATGAATTACATACATTCTGGTTTTGGTTCCACGCAATTCAGAATTCTGAATGAACCCCTAAGAGTCCACAAACAATACTTACACTTAAGATATGACAATTGGAAAGATAGAAATAAATACCATACTGTTGGCTGCATTAATGAGGTTAATAAGATTGAAGGAAATATTTTACCTAACTAAAAAAGCACTAAAACAAGAAGAAATAAGTTGAAAGACAGAGATAACATGTTGACATATAGGAATGCTCTGGATTTTCGCTAGACCATAGCTATGTAAACTATGTATTGTCTGAGGTCTTGTAACATGAAAGTAGATAGACCATTTGTTTTTTTTTTAGTTATGGTTCTGTGTTAATTCTTTTTATAGCTGTCATATTTTTCTAGGGAAACATAGAGGTTGGACTGGTCTATTATCCTTCTACTAAAAGTTGTTGGCAAAGTATGATTTCTACAGGTAGCTGTTGAATGCATACATAGCTAGAAAGACCGAGTTCCAATTACAATCTCCCATTGTATTCTTTGTTCCAGCTACAGCCATCTAGAGTGACCATCATCCTCTGTTCCAAGTGTTGCTGCCTGGCTTATCCAAACTAGCCATCTAGAACAACTCCTGTCTACCAGCCACCAAAGTCATCATGGCTGTGCACTATGCTTTTCCATACAGACATTGTTTGTTCCTTAGCTCCAAGATTTGATAGATAGATAGACCTTTTTATGAGTATACACAGCCACTAAGGTTATTGGAGAAGGAATCTTCTGTTAAAGTAGCCCTGTCAAGTTTTTGTTCTTTTTTCTTTTTTTTTTTCTCTTTATTTTATGCCCCTTGTATCTTAATGATTACACTCCCCTTCTTGCCACTTTCCTTTATTTATATTTTTCTTCTTTGTGCCAGATCTCTATATGTGGGTGCAGCCATTTTGTTATCCTCTTCCCATGATGTCTACTGTTTGCCTCATGTGGAACTGATTTTGTTGTATCAAGTATTTAGCACCTAAAACAGAACATTGCCTTAACATCTGCCTATTGTCATGGTTTGACAGTTTGACTTCTATACATAAGGTAGTGTTTTCTTTATGTATTTTATGAAGACTACAGCATTCTGAAAAAAAATCCAATAAAAATAGATTCAGACACAGGGAGCTATGTAGAAACAGATCAGATAAAGTTTATTTTTGGTGACAGAGCCTCATTACGGGTATCCATTAATGTATACATTTCTTGCTACCGTTGCCAGCTAAATATGTAGATTACATGTATTTATGCCCGAAGGTTATATTTGAGTACTCCACTAAAATATGTATATCCACAGATATATCTTTGTAAATTTATATAATTCTCCATTCGGGTGGGTGGTGTTTAGAAATGCTAAGCAACAGAAGCTGATCATATCTGAAAATCTGAACTTTTGCTGCTTAAAACACGTTTCCTTTTTTGACATGCAAGCTGTCTTCATGTATCATTCTGAGAGTCAAATTAGACCGAAGATAACAATTTAGCAATTTTCAGGAGCCAGTATATATTTCAACTAAACATTTAGAGCTGCTCAGTGCATTATACAAGCAAACACTAGAAATAATTTGATATAAAATGTTGGTTGCCTTGAAAGATTTTTTTTTTTTTTTTGCTTGTCTTCATTTTTTTTCTGTGTCACTTACACATGTAGGCTGTTATTCACACTTCACTCGCAATTCTCAGTGCCTGTATAATTTCAGTTATTTTCCTGTCGACTTCTTATGCCTCATTAGGCTTGTTTGACACCTGCACCTAATACCTTTTCACTTGTAAGGCAGCATGTCTTTGGGCAGAATAGCTTTTTCTTTTCTTTTTTTTTCACAATGCCATGAAAAGGAATTAAAAAAAATAAAAAATAAACTAAGAATTGTCATGTATTTTTCAAGGGTCAAAGTGGCAATCATTTCTATTCAGTTTCCCCATCATCTCTCTTTGCCAGTTTTGTTGTTTGATCTTCAAGTTTCGATATTTAGAATGCTGTATAGATCAGACACAAAAGTTGTAGATGAAGAGTTCATTCAATATAAAATAATATATCGAGATTCTAGTAGATATATAATAGGCACCTAAATGATCTCTAGGTGATAATGAAATTGGTCAAATAAAAAGTACATTCTGTTATTTTGGCAGATTTATAATATAACATATTTTTCCTGAATAATTAAACCTAGTAAAGCAATGGCTTTGAATTCTGAAGACAATGCCAGCTATCTCTGTTTACTACTGACCTGTCATTTGTCAGATCTTTGCAATGTACATGATCATTTGGCAATTCTTTGTCATGCTGTGATTTGGGGTGAGTTAAGTACCAAGATGCAACATTAGACCAAAATTGCCTAGTTTTTGCTGACATGTTTCACTGTGACTTGGGATAAAACTAAAGTTTACATTCTTATTTTCACTCTTATTAGGATTTATATAGTGCCAATATATTCTGCAGCACCATACAGTTATAGAAAAGGGATATTTAAAGTTAAAACAAACCAAAAGCTCAAAAGAGCTTACAATCTATGAGAGCAGCACGTGTTTTTCTCCTAATATAAATAGTGAAAATATACATTTCTGCAAATAAACTTATAATATTTATAAATGCCATCCTAATTATTAAGGCTTACAGATGACAGCGTATTATCTATTCATCTTTAATGGACCAATCAACTCTTACAATATGCTTAATATTGATGTATCATTTATGTACATCAGTGTGCTAAAACCAGTGTATCCATGAACAGGAAACCGAGAGGATTTATGCAAAAAACTTTATTGTTGTGAGGATTGTTATAGATTGTCCATTGTTATGAGGATGATATAGAGTTCCAATGCAAAGAATTTTCCTAACCCCCTTTTCATGCTTCTCTCCCCTCTACATCTGTCTCCATTTTACTTCTAGTCTTCCCCTTCAATCAAATATTTATACTCAACATACCTTTTTTATGGTCCCTTTCCACCCATTTGCCTTTTTTTTTTTCTGTATTGGTGTAATGTTATTACACGGAAAGTATCATATCAAATAACTTCAACGTGCTGACGTGTGAATAGCAAACCTTTAACTCATGTTTAAAAAAAAAATCTGTTTTCATTTAATTTTGTTTTTCTGTGATTCAGACACGTATTTTCTACACTTCTCACCCTTTGACATACAAAATTAATCTGAAACAATATTTATTTTGTTCAAACAACAACTGTATTGAATAAATAGAAAATTAAAATGTAAACAGGACTTTTAAATACAGATTGGCCAGGAACAACATGTATATCGTAATTTAGGTTGTCTGTGTACAAACACAAAACAGTATAAGTATAAATATGGTCTGCGTATACATATTTATAACACCACAAAATATAGGAATAACATATAGTCATTAACACATATTGTTTTGTTTGTGACTAATTTTAGAAAATACAACAGGCATAATCAAATTAATATTTATCATGGAATGATGATCATCATTATGTCGTCTGTGTACAGAACCTTTTCACTGGGGAAAAGTAATAAAAATTGATTAGGGCTCATTATTACAATGGTGTTAAAGTTTTCTGCTGTACCCATTATAACTTAGCTCATTAGTATGTTATATACTATACTTATTAAAAGTCTTCTTAAATTATTGGTTCTCAAACCTCTCTGCAGGGCTCATAGCCAGAGCAAGTTTCCGTAGCAACCGGCAATGTTATATTCATAAAAGTAATGCCTGTTCACCTGTTGTAAATGTATAACCTACTTATAAGTCACAACCTTATGTTATGTTCAGTTGCAATATATCCAAATTTAACCGGCTCTCTAACATTAAAGGAGATAATTCAAATAAAAATATAAAATATAAGGCAATCGTAAATTACAATATATATTATAGATTTTTATAATTGGCTATTCAGTTGAGATTCACATTAATCATAGCCCCTGCCATTGCTGGTTTATAAAATAATAGAATAAAATGTGTGCTCGAGACAATTTATTTTCTCAAGGCAGTAATAGCCAACTTTAGACAAATTAACGTCTTTTCAAATCGGCCTCAGCAATGTTAAAGATGGTAGCCTGGTTTATAAAACACATAGAGTGTTCTCTTAATGTAAATGAGCTGAGACTTCTGGCCCTATAAAATGCATAACAGAGCATCTGCACCATAAATCTGTAGAAAGAGGAAAAAGGTAACCTGAGAGACTTTGAGCATCAGACTGATAAACAGACTGGGGTTGTTAGAAAGAGCTATTGTTGGCAAAGTTCTAAATATGGAGCAGTTGCCGCAGATACTGCTGGAATGTTCATAACTATTACTTCACTTCTACACCTGATTGAACTGTTAATTTTCCTTGAAAAAATAGATATACATCGCTTTTTTATTGCTACATATGTGTAAAAATAGGATCTCTAAATTGGAGCATTTCATAGTAAAATTTGTAAAATTACATATTATTTAAGGACATGTGGGTCAAATCTGGGTTTCAAACATAATTTAACAATATGAGTCCCAGAAATTCAAACTTACATTAGATGATCTTGTTTGCACCCATTATTTTTTTAATGTAAAAAAAAGATTCAGCTATCAATACATTGGATAATATAACCAATATATGAAGAAGTACAAAAAACAACAACCAATGGCTCTCAGTTTCAGTAGTAAAAAAAAATGAAAACTTTGATTATCAGGAAGGTTGGTGAATTTGTAGAGCAAATAAAATCATATTATGCTTATACCCAGACATGCACACAGAAACTAAACAAAAAAAAACAAAGAAAACTTTAAATGCAGACTTTTTTGAGGCAGAACCCGATGACAATTTTTTTTTTACTATTTATTAACCAGAGCTGTTTTTAAATTTCAGCTGTGTTTGTATTTAGCTGTAATTTTCCTCTTATTCATATACTGTACCCACACATATTATATACTGTTATTCTCGCCATTAAATGGTTTTCTAAAGATGCGATTATTTGCATCATATGATTTAATTTACTATAAATATTTTTTTATAAAATATGATGACTTTTTTTTTTTCAAAAAATACACTTTTTCTAACTTTGACCCCCAAAATCTGTTACATATCTACAACTGCCAAAAAACACCCATGCTAAATTGTTTCAAAATGTTGTTCTGAGTTTTGAAATACCCAATGTTAACATGTTCTTTATCGGAGGACGATACAAGGCAGATATACTATAGCCCCCACTACGCCCAAACCGACAATACCACGGAACAGGCGCAGTTACCTACACCCCAACAGCGTATAAACAGGAGACCACTCCCTTAGATACATGATAACCGTTACTAACCATCGCCTGACAGACCACCTAAACCCAAGGCTGGAACACATTGACGGTAGACATGGGCAGGGACACTGCCGCCAGACACCGAGGTAACAGACAAGAATAAGACACACACCCAGCCCAGGCCACTTAGGCTCTCCGGACTTGGGGACTAAAGTACACAACACCCGGCAACAACCCAGACACCCTAACACGTTGTCATAGGCAAAGGGGCCCAACACGGACACTTAGCGGTGTACCTCCGAAAAGATAAAAATTACGATTCGCCATTCCTACCAGACACACTTCACAGAGACCAGTAAGAGGCCCACCTTCCACACCGTCTGACACCTCACTCCTCCCCCCCCACTGTGAAATACGATCTGTTATGTTCGCTAACACTCATGTACTCCTAGTGAGCAAAGTTTGACTAGTTACAATACTGTTGCAACGTTACCTTTATTAGAAGCGAAAATTATTAGAAGATATTGGAGGCACTTTGTAATGGGGATCTGTGATATACTGGAATAAGCACTGCATACCACCACCAAATCACTGGATCCCAATTTTCTTTATGTTATAGCCTAATGTTTTGCTTCATTATAAAAAAGGGGAAAAAAAAAAAAAAAAGCAAAAATATGTGTGGCGAAACCAACCTCGCCACTGGGCCCTGGAGAAGCCTGTTTGCTAGCCTCCTACCTGCTGACTATGGCCCCTTGGTTATTTGGGGCATATTGTACTTTATATTGCTGCAACGGGCCCTTTTAAAATCATCGATGGACATATTGGGACTTTTTGGGATTGTGGCGAAACCGACCTCGCCACGTTTCCTTGGAGGGGGCCGATTGCCCGCCTCTTGCCTTTGGACTATGGACCAGACTTTATGGGAATGTGATACCCCAGATAGCTATACCATGGAGCCTATTCATAATGAAAGACTATGGGAAAGACTTTAGCTCCATGGCAATTGTACTGTGTGAGTAGGATCTGCGCGCTATTCGGTAGTTTTGTGCGCGCAGATCCCAGCTATCTGGGGATAGGTGAAATGTCTGTGTGTTATGTGTAAAAGGTGAATTTATGTATTTTAAAGTGTTTTACTGTCTTTGTGTCCCCATGTGCTTAATGGAGTCTGTCTTTGTGCTGGGAGATAATTGGATTACTTCTCCAGCACAGAGAAGGCCCTGGAAAGCTAGGGGTTTTAAAAGTTACTTTTAGTAACTTTTGAACCCCTGGTCTGATCCATGCCATTTTTTAATATGTTGTTCCCCTGAATGGATTGATTGTGGATATGTAATTTTGTGTGAATGTGATGAATGGTTTTGAAGTTATAAATATTGTGTATAAAGTACATTTTAAACTGTATGAATAATGGGATTATGTGTCACACTAAGGGGAGGGGATGTGTGGGAGGTAACATCTATGTCATTGGTTCTTTTATGCCTCCCCCTGGGTGTGGCCTGTATGTGTGAGTTGGAAATAAAAGCCAGGCTGGATGAGCCAGTCCAGAGTTCCTGTTTTACCCTCAAAGTGATGTGTCGTCTCATTATTGGGGGGAAGGATTTATTGCATGCTGTTCCAGTTGACTGCTAGGAGTACAAGCCTATTCGTATGGTTCCTATTCAATGGTCTACAGCATTCATATGCTTGGGAGAATTTAAAAGGTTTCTCGGATTCGGTGATTGTGATGTCTGCCAGAGTGCTTGGAGTCCTCAGGAAGCACTAGGAGCATCCATTAACGGAGGTACCAAGTCGGGGTGCCAGGTGATCCGTTACATTGGTGGCAGCGGTGGGATGGCGTCCTAGTGCGAGGTAAAGCAGCTCAGAGACACAGTACGTTTGGATTTACAAATTGAGGGCAACGCTAGCAGTCGTGCAGCGCCCCTGGGAGCAGACAAGTATGGAAGGTTCTGGCTCTGGAGATGATTGGCTGGCCGAGGTGAGGCAGCGAGTGGCCGAGTATGGGGATGATATACCCATGGAGACACGCCGGGTGATCTGGAACCAGGTCATGGCTGAGCGAAACACAAGGCTGGACCGAGAATTCCGGTTGGCAAAAGAGAGGAAGTATGCTCAGCAGCAGGAGCATTACAGCAGCCGAGTAGAGGCTGCATCCGAGGAGGTTAGCCGTCTTTCCCTGAGGCGGCGGGAGGAACCCGAAGTGGGGGTCCTCATAGACTGGTCCTGTGAGGAACCACAACAGGCAGGTAGAGATGGCACCAAGGTCTCTCCACCGGGCCCACCGGGATGCTTGGCAGCCGGCCCAGATCCCCAGCAGCAGCCAGAGTTGCCAGGTGGGGAAGCAGGTGGCCCTTACTCACAAATGTTGAGGGGCCTCACGGATTGGTCCTGGGAAGACCCACAGATGGCAGGTGGAGATGGGACTGCGGTCTCTCTACCGGCCCTACAGGGATGCTGGGCAGTCGGCCCAGATCCCCAGCGGCAGTGTGCGTTACAGGGAGCTGAAGGTGCCGTTCTTGCTCCCCAGCGGCAGTCTACGGTGCAGGGAGAGGAGCCTGTTATCCCCTCTCCCCAGCGGCTGAAAGTGTGTAAGGGAGAGGAGTTTGTTACCCCCTCTCCCCAGCGGCAGCTTAGCGCACCAAGGGGAGACAGTAAGCCCCACACCAGCGCAGATGGGACCGTGGTCTCTGCGCCCAAGTTACAGGGAGCTGAAGGGGCCGTCCTCCCTCCCCAGCGGCAGTGTGATTTGTTGGGAATTGGGAGCCCAGTCTCCTTTCCCCAGTGGCAGAGTGTCCAGCAGGGAATAGAGAGCCCAGTCTCCTTTCCCCAGCAGCAGGACACTGCATTGGGAGGAGAGACAGTCGGTCCCCCTTCACAAAGACTGAAAGTATGCATGGGAGAGGAGATTGTTACCACCTCTCCCCAGCGGCAGAGTGTTCTAATGGGAGAGGAGCTGGTTACCACCTCTCCCCAGCGGCAGCTTAATGTACCAGGGGGAGACTGTAAGCCCCACAACTGTGCAGATGGGACTGTGGTCTCTGCACCTACAGCACAGGGGGTAAGGACAGTCAGTCTTGTCCCCCAGCAACAAGGCTGCTTAGCCAAAGGGGAGACAGTCGGTCGCCCCCTCCAACAGCGGAGCTATGTATCCAAAGGGGAGACAGTCGGTCTCCAGCAGCAGAGCTGTGCAGCTAAAGAGGAGACAGTCGGTCTCCAGCAACCAGGCTCCAACCAGACTACTCCCGTGGTAGTGCTGGCACCAGGACAGAGTACCGCTGGTCTCTGCCCCCTCAGCAACCCACCAAGGCAGCCTACCAGTCCCCCACACAGCCGTGGTAAGGCACCTGGACATGGACAAGATTCTCCCTTACCCAGGTGTAGTAACCATTTATTGCGGGTGGGCTGTACTGCTGTTTCTGTCTTGTGGGTGGGCTGCTGGACTAACAAGGGCACTGACCGGCAAGAGGTCAGGTACCCTGTTAGTCTGTTTGGAAAAGGGGAGAAATGTGGCGAAACCAACCTCGCCACTGGGCCCTGGAGAAGCCTGTTTGCTAGCCTCCTACCTGCTGACTATGGCCCCTTGGTTATTTGGGGCATATTGTACTTTATATTGCTGCAACGGGCCCTTTTAAAATCATCAATGGACATATTGGGACTTTTTGGGATTGTGGCGAAACCGACCTCGCCACGTTTCCTTGGAGGGGGCCGATTGCCCGCCTCTTGCCTTTGGACTATGGACCAGACTTTATGGGAATGTGATACCCCAGATAGCTATACCATGGAGCCTATTCATAATGAAAGACTATGGGAAAGACTTTAGCTCCATGGCAATTGTACTGTGTGAGTAGGATCTGCGCGCTATTCGGTAGTTTTGTGCGCGCAGATCCCAGCTATCTGGGGATAGGTGAAATGTCTGTGTGTTATGTGTAAAAGGTGAATTTATGTATTTTAAAGTGTTTTACTGTCTTTGTGTCCCCATGTGCTTAATGGAGTCTGTCTTTGTGCTGGGAGATAATTGGATTACTTCTCCAGCACAGAGAAGGCCCTGGAAAGCTAGGGGTTTTAAAAGTTACTTTTAGTAACTTTTGAACCCCTGGTCTGATCCATGCCATTTTTTAATATGTTGTTCCCCTGAATGGATTGATTGTGGATATGTAATTTTGTGTGAATGTGATGAATGGTTTTGAAGTTATAAATATTGTGTATAAAGTACATTTTAAACTGTATGAATAATGGGATTATGTGTCACACTAAGGGGAGGGGATGTGTGGGAGGTAACATCTATGTCATTGGTTCTTTTATGCCTCCCCCTGGGTGTGGCCTGTATGTGTGAGTTGGAAATAAAAGCCAGGCTGGATGAGCCAGTCCAGAGTTCCTGTTTTACCCTCAAAGTGATGTGTCGTCTCATTATTGGGGGGAAGGATTTATTGCATGCTGTTCCAGTTGACTGCTAGGAGTACAAGCCTATTCGTATGGTTCCTATTCAATGGTCTACAGCATTCATATGCTTGGGAGAATTTAAAAGGTTTCTCGGATTCGGTGATTGTGATGTCTGCCAGAGTGCTTGGAGTCCTCAGGAAGCACTAGGAGCATCCATTAACGGAGGTACCAAGTCGGGGTGCCAGGTGATCCGTTACAATATGTATATGTATGTTTCATGGGACCTGCGAGTCCAACTATACACTGCTACTGTCGCTACACTGTGACCTGCGTGTCACCACTCTATGTTTGCATGTTCAACTACCCCACTCTCTCAAATTACCTAACCCTTTTAGACCCTTAACAAGTTCTTATTGGGACCTGCGTGTCCGCACTGTATATCATCACAAAATATGGAAACTACCCAATAAAAATATATTTACGAAAAAAAAAAAAAAAACATGTTCTTAGCTTTTTTTTTTTGCAAGTTATAGGGCTATAAGTACAAGTAGAACATTGCTGTTTCAAAATATATTTTTAAAATTTATCAATAGTGACAGGGTAGCACTGTTATTTGTCATAAATCTATGAATCACACCTCTTTTTTAGTAGCCACTTAGTCACAAACACTGTCCAAAGTTAGCATTTATATTTGTTTGTGTGTTAAATTTTCAAAAAACAATTATGAACGCTAACTTTGGCCAGTGTTTGTGACTAAGTAGCTACTAAAATGACTGAATGTATCCCATTTGCATTACCTTGGGTTGTCTTCTTTTGAAAATGGTATGCCATCATGAGTGCAATTCTCATTCCTGGGCTTCCATACGGTCTCAAAGGCAACATTACCAATCTGGCAAATTTCAATGTGAAAAAAACTGAAATGCAAGCCTTATATTTGACCCTGTAACTTTCAAAAACACTATAAAACCTGTACATGGGGGGCACTGTTATACTTGGGAGACTTTGCTGAACACAAATATTAGTGTTTCAAAACAGTAAATTATATCATCAGTGAAAGTGCCGTTTTTGTGTGTTGCAAATGCAAAAAGCATAACTTTCACTGACAATATAATTGCTGTGATATGTTTTACTGTTTTGAAACACTAATATTTGTGTTCAGCAAAGTCTCCCGAGTAAAACAGTACCCCCCATGTACAGGTTTTAGGGGGTCATGGGAAGTAACAGTGTTAAATACAGTGCTAGCAAATTCAATTCTCTGGACTTGGGTTGTCAGGTAGGTCCCACAAATTGCAATCAATAAAATTACTTAATTATTGAAAAATATTACATAAATATGCATGTAGAATTAAAATATATATACATATTTATATATTTGGAGTCAACGTGTATATTTAGAAATTATTTATATATATATATATATATATATATATACAATTTAATTCTAAGTGTCTTTTGATATAAATATGTAAAGGAGCAGAACAGCAAAAAGGAAGGGATGAAGGACGACCACGATTATCTATACAATAATCAATAGTTGCATTCCCAGGTATTTGTAGTGAAGTGCTGGTCCCACGAGAAGACAATTTCCCAAGGAGTTTATGAGGAAGGTAGTAATAGTTTAACAAATGTTAGATATTCCATAAATGTGTCCCAGTGGAACCAGTTAAACCAGTAAGACGTGAACCAAAGACCCCATTAAGATAGTGTTTCTAACACCATCTATCGATTCAGAGCTTAAGGGTGGAGGTCTCTATTCTCTAGGGATCAGTATCACAATTGAAAGGTGTCTCTCTATTGCTTTTTTATATTTTTAAATGGGCAGTCTGGTAAAATATAATGCATAAATTACAAAAAGAGATTCATTTTTCAGATGTGGACCTGTCAAAGTATGGTCAAAATGGGACCTATGTTTGTTATTTATCTTGGCGTTGTAGGTCCATGATTTATTTTGTGAATTTGAAGGAATATTGATGGTACCGTGGTACCATGGCCCCTTCAAAGCAGCCCAGGCAGTTGTACTGCATGGGCCAGGGCATCTTTACATGGCCAGCGGGGACCCCGGTCGCAGGGGTCGGCAGGGCGGCCGGGCCCCCTGGAGTGACGGGCCTGGTCGCAGCTGCGACCCCTGCGACCGCGGTACTTCCGCCACTAGATAGAAAAATATGCAAATTATGCAGGAACAAGTTATGAAAACATGTTGCATTATTATTTGGTTTGTTTGACCGCTGTATTTAATATTCAGCACCTGCTTAATGTATTCATACTGCAATAAATTTCTCAGAATCTTATGCAAACCTGCCATTTTCAATACATATATGTAACACTAGAATACATTTTTTATTTATAATATGTGTTAGGAAACTGGCAAGGAACCTACTTTATTATATCAGTGAGTTGATAATTACAATCTAGCCATATGAAGAAAATAGATTGTGGTCTTTGCTATCTTCTGTCACTGGTTGTCTGGTCCACAGAATTTCTGTTACACAATGTACAATCGCCTTCTATTTTTCATATAGACTAATTATGATACTCTAACAAAGATGATAGCAAAAGAAGAACATGCTTGTTCATTTGTTGCTGTTTATAATGGCACTAATGACAGTGGCTTAATGCTGCTATGCCTAGATAATATAGTTTGCCAGACACTGTCATGTATGCATAACAAGGGATGGAAAATAGCTTTCATTCAATCAGAATAGAATAATCTTTAAAGGTGCAGTTGTGACTGAGGGAGATCAAAAACAAGCTGCTTGTAAAAAAAATGGTTTTGAATATGTAAAACTCATTCTAATTATACACCTTTTCAAAGTAGAATCATAATGTGTAACATCAGAAATCTGTTAAAACCAATAGCAATGTGTGACCTTAATAGAGAACTGACGTGTGGATATGTTCCATCGTAGGGGAGGGGTGGCAAAGTTTTGCCCTGGAGTTAAGTTTAAATGAATGGTCTTTTTGTGTGCACATTTGTGGAAGGGCCTACTTATGTGGAGCATAAGATAACAGATAGTGATTGCTGAAGTTGACAGGTGTGATATTGTATATCCCTGCAATCTTCATCAGTATGAATAGTACAGAGCATTCATACATATATATGCATGCCTAAG
Source organism: Pelobates fuscus (assembly GCF_036172605.1). NCBI lineage: Eukaryota > Metazoa > Chordata > Amphibia > Anura > Pelobatidae > Pelobates > Pelobates fuscus. The sequence continues at coordinate 274,570,828 of NC_086317.1, forward strand.
AAAGACAGATTGTGTTTACCATGACTCCATTGCCACCAGTGACACTTTCTCATCACCCACTGCAGTCACTGGTAAACACCTCAATTAGTATTATATATAATCATAATAGTCTGGCATATTGCACTATATATATATATATATATATGATTTCTCTTACATATCTACAAGAGAAGCTGCATCCACAAGAACCTCCTAAAGAGTCTGCACGCCACCATATCCTCAGGCGGGGAATATTCCGCCCAAGCGTCTAAGTAGGAGCTGCACCTAAGCTCCTATAAAGTGTGAGTGCATATCATTTTATTTACCTTCACCTTACTGTATTTTTTAAGTACTTCACTATCAGTTTCCTATTTCTCCTCCTTTTTATGGTTATGTATACACACTCCAAGGACATTCCAGGCACTGCACCTCCCTCTCTGTTTTTATCTGCTTCTCTATGAGACAAGAGAGACCCTGGATTTAGTGACCTAGCTGTCCTTTGGACTGTACCAGTACCGGACAAGTGATGAATATCAGTATACACTTTTGAGAATGACATTGTATGGTGACACGCGTTAAGTGTATTTAAATATTGTTTTATATAGTTCTTTTACCCTATTTTTTTTATAATGTATTGTTTTTTTTTTCAATAAAGGTACTTTTTTTATTCTGACACTGGGTCAACAGTACAGACACAAACCTACACAGTGCTATGCTAGCAAAGGCCCTACACATATCCTGCCTTATGCCCCTTGAAGCACTCTGCTCACAGACAACAAAATACACCCCCTATTTTAATCCACAGAAGAATGATGTGAGGTTGCCGACCACAATGCCTGTAGGATAGATGTCTGGAGGACTATTCTCCCCCTGGCACCCTTGCAAGACTCCAAATGATAACATCCCAAATGAACTAAGAATGTTACCAGTACTAACACATTGTATAGATTCAAAATTGGGGCTTTACTAGGTTGCAAAAAAAGGTCTTGAACTCAAAGCAAAATACAATACATCACCTCTCATGGCCATTCTGCAACTTCATCCCAAAATTCTACAGACACCACCTCTTGACCATACTGCTTTAACCCTATTGTCCATATTGAGGCATAAGTTTACTTGTACACCCTCATTGGATACACTTTAAACATATTATCACCATGCAGACAATCCCAATGCCCCCTTATCTTCACTTCCCAGTCTTTACCACCAACCAAAGTGTCACTAAATGGATTTTCTGTGAAAGCATTCCTCCTCCTCCACTGTAACTCATCCCAGTCACACCATCTCTCTCCTCTACAGTGAGATCTCTCACCGCCATTCATGAGTATGTGAGCTGCAAACCAGGGCTACTTTCTGCACAGTCTGTGGTGCTCCTTAATACAGTAAACTCAACCTCTATGGCCCCAAAAGCAACACCCTTGCACACAACATCTAAATATGACCTTATTTAAAACAAAATAAGCCTTACTAGGAGTATATTTAATAGGGATCAGAACAATGCACATTGTTAATAAATAAATTAATAAATACAATATGGTCTTAAGCCATAAACTCGCCAACTCCTGTTTATTATTTTCCTAAAATAGTAAATAAAGTACTAGGTTTGCAATGCATGTTGGAGAAACATGGACGGAATTACTAATTTCAGGTACAAACCTTGAGGCAGGTGAAGAAATTAAAGAAAAAAACACTTTCAGGATCCATGAGACTCTAGCAATTACACAGGAGAAATGGGTTTGCTCTCTAGCCACACAGGTTGGAAAAAAGATATAGATATACTGAAGACCAAGGATGACAGTCCCTACTCATTCCTACCACTGGTTATTGAGGCAATGGGAGATACAATTACAGTACTAGGGTTCTCAAATCCACTTAGCCTTGTTCTTAAATGGTTAAACCATATAACCCACCCGTTATCAGTTCCCAAAATTAGATGACCCTACCTACTCTCCTTCCCTCCAGTGTATAATGTTGGGCTATATGTGATATGTATATATGTATAGCTCATATTTCATATTTCATTTTTCAAGCTGAAACATTAGCACAAGCAGTAAAAGCTGTCAGTTGACTACTCTCAGCCTATCACAGCTGTCCAATAATTGTATAATTTGGTATGGCTAGGGTTGGTTGTAATCTCTGCCATAGAAATATTTCCAGTTGGGACTGCTCTCTGGCAGCCCGGGACCCCCATCCAGTGTTAAACCATTTACCACTGAAAGGAAGGACTGCACAAGGAACTCTAGGGACTATAAAAACTGGACAGTGAATAGTCAGTTATTGATGTCTATATTTGATTGTCTCAGAACAATGCTAGAAACCTATTTGCAAGCTTGAACAACATAAAAACCATATTGTTTAAAAAGTTTTCAAATATATATATTATATTCACACACACACACACACACTCAGTGACACACACAAGCGTACACAATGCGTTTTTTTTTTAATAATATGTGATATCTAATATGAAAAGACATGGACATCACTGCCAGACAGTAATTAGATATTCTCCACTGCAGCTACTAGTGGGATTTAGACAGTTACGTGGAGAATTTAAATTATACTGGAGAGATAGTAACATGAATACTCTATGACATTCTTTAAACCTGGACTGGAGAAATCTAAATGTATCTTTACTGGTAAAGTACTTTGATATTATTACTATTATTACATCTAAAGTAGATGCTATTGAACTTTAGTACAAAGATTTGCAATTCTTTCTGTGAAGTAGGCACTATTAATAAATAATCAATTACTAAATGGAAAATGAGTTAATGTCTTGTGAAAGTTAATTGTCATTACTTTATTATCCACAGTCATACTAAAATGGATGTAATGCCAAATCTAATGGAAATGTCCCAACCTGTAACCTAGGCCTTATTTATTCATTTGGAATAGTCTCAGCACGATCAATATCTTCACCAGATAAAACAAGATAGGAGTGCTGCAAGTTGTGTTATAAACGTGATAATAAAATATCCTTGTAAAATATGAACACACCTCTCATAAATCAGCTCCATTAAGTGACAAAGTACAAGACATTATGTGGCTCATTGACATACATGTGAAAAAAACATAGGTAGAAAGTAACACAGGAGTTTATTTACTAAACTGACAGTGGGTTGTGGTGAGTTGACAAGGGGATAAAAGAAAAAAAAGATTAGATTAAAAGTGTAAGCATGTACAGCAGGTTTGAAAAGAGTTCAAACTGTAGATAGTGTGGTCCAGTGGTGGAACTACCACCAGTGCAGCATCTGCATCGGAACCATTTGGCTCACGAGCCAATGTGATATTGGCTGGCTGGGAGGACGTGGCAGCCTACTTCCTCCTAGCCTTTTCCTGAATGCCACATGGGAGGGAGATGGCAGCATAGGTGGCACACACAGGCAGCATGAGGAACAGGAGATGCATCAGACCCTGCACCCGCTCCCCTAAGCCAGCAGATACAGAACTCCAAGCAAGTCAACCTCCTGGAAACAAAAGGTAAGTTAACAGGAGGGTGGCTGCAAGTATAAACATTGACTTTTATGTGTTTACGTCAGATTGTGTGTGTGTGCGTGTGTGTATTTGTGTCATGGTGTGTGTATGTGTCAGTGTGTGTGTGTGTGCCTGAGTGTGTGTGCCTGAGTCTGTATGTCCAGGTGTGCATGTGTCTGTGTGCGTATATCTTTGTGTCTGTGTGTATCTATATTTGTGTAAGTATGTAGGTCAGTATGTGCATCTGTATATGTGTATACATATCAGTGTGTACATTTGCATGTCAGAGTGTGCATCTGTGTGTCAGGGTGTGCATCTGTTTGTATGTATATACATGTCACTGTGTGCAACTGTGTGTCGGGGTGTGTGCATGTGTAAAGGTGTGTGCATGTGTCCGTGTGTTTATAAATTTGCGTGTATGTGTCAGTGACTTTATACATGTATATCTGTGTGTTAATGTGTATGTATATCTGTGTATGTGCATACATCCAAGCAATCAAACACCAACACAACATGCAAACACACTCCTCCAATATAACACAAACATTACATGCAAACACATCCCTGCATTCAAACTCCAAAATTAGATACAAACATACCCCTACACTCAAACACCAATACTCCACACAAATGTACATTCACATTTAATAGCCAATATTGCATCCAAACACATGGCTACAATCAAATGCAAACATTACATACAAACACACCCCTGTATTAAAACACAAAAGTTACACTGAACAAAATTATTAACGAAACACTTCTGTTTTTGCCCCCATTTTTCATGAACTGAACTCAAAGATCTAAGACTTTTTCTATGTACACAAAAGGCATTTTTCTCTCAAATATTGTTCACAAATCTGTCTAAATCTGTGTTAGTGAGCACTTCTCCTTAGCCGAGATAATCCATCGACTTCACAGGTCTTCTTCATCAAGATGCTGATTAGACAGCATGATTATTGCATAGGTGTGCCTTAGGCTGGCCACAATAAAAGGCCACTCTAAAATGTGCAGTTTTATCACACAGCACAATACCACAGATGTCGCAAGTTTTGAGGGAGCGTGCAATTGGCATGCTTACTGCAGGAATTTCCACCAGAGCTGTTGCCTATACATTGAATCTTCATTTCTATGCCATAAGTAAATTACGTTTTTGTTTAACCCTTTACGTGCTATGCATGGGGGAGGTGGGGGAGGGGGAAGGTAGAGGGGGGAACCAGAAGGCACTATAGTGTTAGGATAACAGAATTGTATTCCTAATACTATAGATTCCCTTCAAAATCAGTAACACCACAGGCATCACATTTATGAATACCATCCACACTTAGATCTGGTAATTTTTTGCCACCCATTAATAACTGGTATTCTGCCCCCACCCCTCTTAACAGAGTGGACTTTGTTGGATGGGACACAATCACAGTAAGTATTTTCTAGAGATCCTTTATTTCTTAATGGTATGTGGTTACAGGACAATCCTTTTAACGTATACAAAGCAAATAAACACAGTACTATAAATTATAATAATCTCTCTGTTATTTAGTTATCACCAGAGGTAAGAGAAAATGAATGATTTTTAAACATAAACCCTAGCTCCTGAGAGCTGCCATTGTCCTGCATGATCCATTAAATAAACCTCCTGTGCCTGTGTAGGCGTGCCTCTTAATTGTTTTAGTGGAAACCCTCTACAAATGGGTTTATCTTCACAGAAAGGTTAGCTAGGTAACATAGGCCTAAATAAGCCAAGTGTAGACAGAATACATAAGACTATTGCTCCTTTAAACTACAAGAGTGTTTATTTAATGCCTTGCTAGGAAAAGCAAACATGCCGATTTTCATTGAAATGCACCACAAGTCGCTCTTGTGTCATCTTATTTTGGGAACACCGTCTGTGGTTACTATTGGAGTAGCAACATCACTCATTCTGTATAATGAAAGGGTTTTTGACAAGTGAGTAGGCAGAGCTGTAGCAATTATATACTTATAGAATGAAGTATACTTTCCACTATTCCCTATGATTCTTTGATTATAGGTAACTTTTAGAAAAAAAAGCTCAATGCCCAATCTTCAACTGAACTGTGCTAACATTCCTTCAGCAACTATACTTAAGATGTTGTTGATTCAAAAAACAAGCTATGTTTTCTAAATTCCAAGCAAAACACACAAAGACTAAGACATGCTAAACCTCCTTCTAAATACTGTATGTAAACAAGTAAATATGTGTTCTACAATGCCACATACTAGCTATGGCTCTAGGGCTAGGTCAGCAGAAACAAACACTAAAGATATTACTTTAGTGTCCCAGTGTCCTTACTCCCTAGTTCATCTTTTGGAAAGCAATGAACGTACAGCCTCTTTATATCCTTCATGTACTAATTTAAAAAAAAGAAAGAGTTTATTTACACCTTATATGGCAGATTTCAAATACATGTTTGTAGATATGATATGTAGAGATACTGACAAAATAGTTAACAATTTACACCTGAACCCCAACACCAATCTCACTGTAGAAGAATCCAAGTCCCTTAGAGATCTGTCTAACAACAAATCAATTTTCATCAAACCCTTAGATAAAGAGGACAATATTGTGGTCATGGACTGGGCTCAATATGTGGAAATGGCTAAGAATATAATGTCATGTACAAAATCTTGAACAATGACCTTATGTGGGGTACTTTAGTGAACTGAGGGAAATACTGGATGATACCAAAGATACAAACTTTATCATAAAATAAGAATACGACTTCATGTTTTTACAAAATCCCCAAATAGCAACCTTCTATTCATTTCCCAAAATCAATAAACAGTTTTCAATATTGCCAGGTGTAACGAGTATATACCCCTACACGCAGGATCCAGCCTAACAGAAGACAGTACAGAGGAGAGATACGTCTACCGGACCTTAGAGTGGCCGGACTCGACGTAATAGGATAAGACAGAGTCAGGAACGATCCGAGGTCAAGGGCACAAAGAGACAGCGTAAACGAAAACTAGCCGGGGACTGGTACACAGGAATCAGCAAGCCGGCAAACAGTACAGAATAGGATAAAGCGAAAACAAAGTCAGAATACAAAGCCAAGGTCAAATACGGAGAAACACAACTGAACACAACAAGCACTAAAGGGAACTGTAGCAGAAACCACGATAGGGCAACGAACTAAGGGAAAAGGGTAAGTATAAGTAGCCTTCAAACTAATGTGATTGGCTCCTGTCACTTCCACTCCCCCAACAGGTAAGTGTATGGGGTGATTGGCATGACAGGAGCCAATGGGAGCCTTTTTGCAATTTAGGCTCCCACTGTCTCTTTAAGAGCGCGCCCGAGATTCGCGGCGCGCTCTTAGCTGCAGGCGGGACACGTGACCGCTTCTCGCGGTCACTGCCCGCCTTCCTGTCTGAACAGTCGGACGAGCCGCGCGCGGCTCGTGCAGCCGCAGGACCGCGCGCGGCTTGAAGAGAGGACCGCGTCCGGCCCCCGGATAAGGTAAGTACCGCTACAGTACCCCCCCCTGAGGACACGCCCTCCGGGCGGGCAGGACCAGGCCTGGCAGGAAAACGCGAATGGAAAGAACGTACAAGGCGGGGAGCATGAACAGCATCCGCAGAAATCCAACTGCGCTCCTCAGGCCCATAACCCTTCCAATGTACCAAGTACTGAAGCCGACCCCTAAGAAAACGAGAGTCAATAACAGCAGATACTTCGAACTCCTCATGACCCTCCACAGAGACAGGAGGGGGAGGGGGAGTATGCCGGGTATAGCGGTTGCGTACGTAAGGCTTCAACAAAGAGGTGTGAAATACATTGGGTATACGCAGATTCTTAGGCAGACCCAAGGCATAAGAAACGGGATTAACCTTATGTATAATGCGATAAGGACCAATGAAGCGGGGAGCCAATTTCATAGAAGGCACCCGGAGGCGAATATTCCGTGTGGAAAGCAAAACCCTGTCCCCCACAACATAGGAAGGAGCCGCTCTGCGATGCTTGTCAGCCTGAGCCTTCTGGCGGGCAGCAGAGTCCACCAAAGAACGCTGAACCTGCTCCCAAGTATTACGCAAACCAGCCAAATGCTCATCCAGAACTGGCATGCCCTGAGAGGAGAATGCAGCCGGAAGAACAACGGGATGCTGGCCATAGACAACGTAAAAAGGGCTTTTGCCGGAAGAATCATGAGTGGCATTATTCCGAGCAAATTCAGCCCAAGGAAGCAGGTCAGACCAATTGTCCTGATGGTGAGACACAAAACAACGGAGGTACTGCTCAAGAGACTGGTTGGCACGTTCAGCAGCTCCATTAGACTGGGGATGGTAAGCGGAAGAAAATGAGAGGGAAATACCCATCTCCGAACAAAAGGCTTTCCAGAACCTGGAAATAAATTGGCTACCCCTATCGGATACAATAGATAAGGGAATACCATGTAATCGAAACACTTCTCTAGCGAAGATAAGAGCCAATTCCTTGGAAGTGGGCAACTTGCGAAGAGACACAAAGTGAGCCATTTTGGAAAACCGATCTACTATCATTAGGATGACTGTGTTACCATTCGAAGGGGGTAATTCAACAATAAAATCCATTGATAGATTAGACCAAGGTCTCTCGGGAACGGGCAATGGATGCAACAGCCCACAAGGAACTCTACGAGAGGTTTTCATACATGCACAAGTAGTACAAGCACTTATATAGTCAGTAACATCCTTACGTAAGGTATCCAGAAATACCGAGAAACGGCTGACACTGTTTTGGAAATACCAGGATGTCCAGCAGTCTTAGTATCGTGATAAAGTGACAGAATATCCCGTCTCTCGGGAATGTCAACGAACAATTTATCATTAGGCCTCTCGCTGGGTGCCATGCCTTGTTTCGCTTGTATGGCCTGCAAGAGGGACGAGGAAATAGACAATATAGTAGTTGCTATTATCCTGTCTGGGGGAATGACAGGAGTGACATCAATCTCCTGTTTGTCAATAGTCTCGAATTGTCTGGACAGAGCGTCCGCTTTGGTGTTCCGGTCACCTGGCCTATAGGTGATTATATAATTAAAATGAGACAAGAACAGTGACCACCTAGCCTGCCTTGAAGACAATCTTTTAGCTTCGCTAAGGTAGGATAGGTTCTTATGATCTGTAAATATGAGAATAGGATCCTTAGTTCCTTCTAGCAAATGTCTCCATTCTTTGAGTGCTAAAATGATAGCAAGGAGTTCGCGATTACCCACATCATAATTCCTCTCTGCCTTGGACATTTGTTTAGAAAAGAAGCCACAAGGATGCAATGGCTTGTCAGGAGACTCTCTTTGGGATAAGACAGCACCTACCCCTATATCGGAAGCATCAACCTCAAGTATATATGGCAATGAGGGGACAGGATGCTGTAAAATAGGGGCAGAGGCGAACGTAGTTTTAAGAAAGTCAAAAGCCTGAAGTGCCTCAGTAGACCAGACACGTGTATTGCCATCCTTTTTAGTCATACGAGTAATAGGCGCTACTATAGACGAAAAACCTTTGATAAAACGTCTATAATAATTAGAGAAACCCAGAAAACGCTGGATGGCTTTCAGACCTTGCGGCAGAGGCCATTCTATGACTGCAGCGAGCTTCTGGGGATCCATCCGAAAACCCTCGGCGGAAATCAAATACCCTAAAAACTGGACCTCGGACTGGTCGAATAGACATTTTTCTAATTTGCAATAAAGACCATTAGCAAGAAGGGTCTTCAGAACTGTTGTAACATGTCTGTGATGAGCGTGAATGTCAGTAGAATATATTAAAATGTCATCCAAGTACACAATAACAAATGAGTGAATAAAGTCCCTTAAGACATCATTAATAAATTCTTGGAACACTGCTGGGGCATTGCAAAGCCCAAATGGCATGACGGTATACTCATAATGACCTGACCGAGTGTTAAAGGCTGTCTTCCATTCGTGGTCCTTTTTAATACGTATCAAATTGTATGCTCCTCTAAGATCTAATTTGGTGAATACCGTAGCATGTTTGAGCCTGTCAAACAATTCTGTTATTAGAGGTATAGGGTAAGCATTTTTGATGGTGATCTTGTTAAGACCTCTATAATCAATGCAAGGTCTTAAATCACCTTCTTTCTTTGATACAAAGAAGAACCCCGCTCCAGCCGGAGAAGAGGATCTTCTAATAAATCCCTTGTCTAATGACTCTTTAATGTACTCCTCCATGACACGGTTTTCTTGAACCGATAGGGGGTACACCCTGCCCTTAGGAGGTATAGTACCAGGCAACAAATCAATAGCACAATCGTAGGGTCTGTGAGGCGGTAATTTGTCAGCCTCTCTTTTATCAAAGACAGTCTTTAAAGTTAAATACTGAGAGGGTATAGTCGTAGATAAAGGAGGAACAGTAGGAACGTTAATAGAATTCACAGGCGTGACTTCAATAGTACATGACTCATGGCAGGCTTCACTCCATGATTTTATCTGCCCTGTCTCCCAGTCAAAAATGGGATTGTGGGCACGTAACCATGGATACCCTAACACCAACTGTGAAGAGGGAGAGGTGATGACCTGGAACCGAATGGTTTCATAGTGTAGAACCCCTGTGTACATGTGTAGCGGTGCAGTCTCGTGAGTAACAACAGGAGATATCAATGGTCTACCATCTATGGCCTCAACGGCCAAGGGTATCTCCTTCTCTCTGATGGGAATATTGTTTCTCTTTACAAAACCAGAGTCTATAAAGTTCTCGGCTGCCCCAGAATCAACCAGGGCGTCTATGTTTTCAACTATACAACTCTCTCCCATATGTAAAGAAACAGGGAGAAGCAGTCGGTTAGGAGGCAATGTAGGAGACTTAGAAATCACACCCAAGGCCAGTCCCCTATAAGGTCTTAGGTACGAGAGTTTTCCGGGAGCAGACGACACTCCTTTACCATATGGTCTCTCTTACCACAATATAGGCAGAGTCCCTCCCTTCTCCTATGTAATTTCTCAGTATCTGAGAGTTTGGCAACCCCTAATTGCATAGGTTCCTCTTCAGATACTTTAACACTCTCCGGTATATTAACTCTGGGTTGAATAGGTGTAACAAAACGTCTATTCCTGTTCTTAGTATAGAGCCTGTCACGAATCCTATTATCTATATCGATGAGGTAGTCAATAAGGTCCTCTAAGGCAATAGGAAGCTCCTTAGCTGCTACCTCATCCAATATAGAGTCTGATAAACCTTCCATGAAGGCCGTAGTTAACCCATTATTGGTCCAATCGACCTGTGAGGCAAGGGTACGAAACTGTATAGCGTAATCAGCCACAGACCTAGAACCCTGTTTAACCCTCATTAATGCTCTAGCGGCATTCTTAGACCTTTTCATAGTATCAAAAGTTCTGCGAAAAGCTGTTAGGAAACTGTGAAAGTTATGCACCATAGGTCCATTAGCCTCCCAAATAGGGTTTGCCCATTCAAGTGCTTTGTCGGTAAGTTGGTGCATAAAGAACCCAACTTTAGACCTCTCTGTGGGAAATGAACGTGGATACATTTCAAAATGAAACTCTATTTGGTTAATGAACCCTCTGCATGTCTTAGAATCCCCTCCATACCTAGGAGGAGGCGTTAAATGTGCTGTAGCGTTAGGCATAGTCGATGCTTCAGGAAGCAGGGGTGCAGGAGGGATAGGTGCGGTTGCTGGAATGGTTCTAGCTAAGAGCGTCTGGAGAGCCTGAGCTATTTGATCCATACGGTGATCCTGCTCTACAAATCTAGCCTCATGGGTCGCCATCTGTTGAGCTAAATCTGCGGGGTCCATGGCCCTATCGTAATGTAACGAGTATATACCCCTACACGCAGGATCCAGCCTAACAGAAGACAGTACAGAGGAGAGATACGTCTACCGGACCTTAGAGTGGCCGGACTCAACGTAATAGGATAAGACAGAGTCAGGAACGATCCGAGGTCAAGGGCACAAAGAGACAGCGTAAACGAAAACTAGCCGGGGACTGGTACACAGGAATCAGCAAGCCGGCAAACAGTACAGAATAGGATAAAGCGAAAACGAAATCAGAATACAAAGCCAAGGTCAAATACGGAGAAACACAACTGAACACAACAAGCACTAAAGGGAACTGTAGCAGAAACCACGATAGGGCAACGAACTAAGGGAAAAGGGTAAGTATAAGTAGCCTTCAAACTAATGTGATTGGCTCCTGTCACTTCCACTCCCCCAACAGGTAAGTGTATGGGGTGATTGGCATGACAGGAGCCAATGGGAGCCTTTTTGCAATTTAGGCTCCCACTGTCTCTTTAAGAGCGCGCCCGAGATTCGCGGCGCGCTCTTAGCTGCAGGCGGGACACGTGACCGCTTCTCGCGGTCACTGCCCGCCTTCCTGTCTGAACAGTCGGACGAGCCGCGCGCGGCTCGTGCAGCCGCAGGACCGCGCGCGGCTTGAAGAGAGGACCGCGTCCGGCCCCCGGATAAGGTAAGTACCGCTACACCAGGTATACCAATATTATTGGGTAGAGTAAATCTGACTCAGAATATCAATGTATGCGATGAGCACATACTACTAAACCTGATCACAAAACTCCCCTCATACCTCAAAGATACCAAACAGACACTAGCAATTCTTTTATTTTTTACTGTTTCTCAAGGTGCCATATTGTGCTGTAAGGATGTTGAAGGGTTATACAGTTCAAAGCCCAATTACATAGGGATTTATTTTCTTAGAAAGACACAACCAGGAGCTTGGAACTCAGAATAGATTTGTGATTAGTCTATTACATTTTAATACTGACACGCAATTGTTTAATTTTCGATGGTTCATACTACCACCATGTCAGAGGACTGCTGTAGGGATGGCTTGTGCCCTCACATATTCCTTCTAACTTCCACCTGGGGTATATTGACGACAGAAATTGAAGTTAAATAAGATAATAAAATAAATTTGAGACTGATGGCAGAAATAGGGGACACAGCCCTAAATTTCCTTAACATTGCAACAACTATTGAGAATGAAGGGAACCCACCACAACAAATAATCTTCTCAACTGGCAGAGTAACTAAAAAGTTACCAAAAGAGGCATACCGATAGACCAGTAGCTTAGATTAAGGCTCCGCTGAGCTTGAATTTAAAAACACTTGCTCCTCTGAAGTTGATTTTAATAAGAAAGGCAAATCCATACAAAGCTGGTTCAAGGATAAAGGTTACCCCAATAGATGTCTGAAGGCGGTATAATAGAGGGCATTACTCATACATAGCGAGGGCTTGTTACGGGAAGATACCCGGACATCTAGAGGAAAAAATCTGATCCAATGCATCTTCGATGCAGGTTGGGAAGCAATTAAAAATAGACCCCTCCTGCATCAAGATCCTCATCTGCATGAACTCCTTACTCCATATGCCTCAATTACGGCCAGATGTCATTATTATTATATTATTATTATAGCCCCAACAAATTCTGCAATGCTTTACAGTGGGTGGACAAACAAGCATATGGTTGTAACCAGGCAAGTTGGACACACAGGTACAGAGGTGTTGAGGGCCAATGAGCTTACATGGTAGAGGAAGTGGGGTACAGTGACACAAAAGATGAGGATAGTATTAGACTAATGACAGCTGCAAGAGAGGAATCAGTTCGGAGCTATTAACAGTTTAATTGATTATTTTATGAAGAAGTGGGTTTTTAATGATTTTTTGAAGGAGTGGAGACTAGGTGAGCATCTAACGGAGGAGAGAAAGGGAGTTCTCAGAAACGGTGCAGCTCTCGAGAAGTCTTGAAGGCGAGCATCAGAGGTGGGAGTACGAACAGAAGATAGATGTAAGTCTTCAGCAGAGCGTAAGGGCCTAGAGGGGACATACTTGTGTATCAGAGAGGATAGATAGGTGGAAGGAGCAGCATTATGTAGAAATTTGAAAGCAAGAATCAGAATTTTAAATTGAGCCCTATATCTATAAGGTTGGAATTTAAAAGATATTCTCATCTCAAGTTACTTACAATCTGTTCCAAATTTATCTGCTTAGCTTAGGTCTACCATCACAGACACTTCCAGTGTGGCAAGTGTAAGGCCTGTAGATTTTGATATTTTGAAGAACTCAAAACTCTTTACTAATAGTGAAACCTTTCAATCAAATCTCCTCATGTGCAACTGTGGCTGTTATTGTCTCTTGTCTACATTCTTAGACTTCCTATGGGTGTACTATATTATCAGCTCCACATGTTTTATGTAGCTTTATTATCATCATCATCATCGTATTGAAGCAAAAATTTGGTATTTAATATCATTGCATTCATTGAATTTGATTGAAAATGCATCCAGTGACACTTATTACCTGGATAAATCCAATTCCTTTTATGTTTCAATGCAACCACATGTATCCCCTCTCCTTATTACTATTAACTAGCTTTTTTCCATCTTGTCTAGTATGTGGTAATGTTATGTAGTGTGTTGGTAATCACATAGGCAATTCAGGATTAAAGCTTGAGAGTTGTTTACCCCTAATTGTTATATTGTAACACTGCCAATACTACGGCATTTAGTTTTTAAGAAATCGCTACGGAATCTGTTGGTGCTCTATAAATGGCAATAATAATAATAATAATAATAATAATAATAATAATAATAAATGATAATCAATGCTGATTTTTTTTGTCTGCATATTTTGAAAATGTTTAAGAATTATCTATGTCATGTATTAAAATAAGGGATATTTTTTTTTACAAATAATGATAAGGGGAGCACAACTATACTTGACAGAATAAGGGCTGGAAGAGCGAATTATGGCCTAGTGGATATAAGAAGCAGAATTCTTTTAATACAACAAATTACTCAATATGCTGAACACAATAAGAAACATAGAACCCTACACGATCGCCGAAAGTCAGAAACCAAACTGCATATTCCTTGAGAAGCCAGACAGATATTCTCCTGCTGAAACAGAAAGGTTCACTGGACAAAATAAAGCCAGAAAGTAGTCGGATAGAAAACAAGAATGCAAAGTGAATAAATGCAGTACAAAGAAACAGCCGAAAGAGGATAGCACACAGAAATGCAGCAAAGGAGAAATCATTTCATGAAATAAGACGTGGATACGCTCAGAGCTGTCACCTAGAAGAAGAGCTTTGGAAGAAAGTAGATTTTCAATCTCAAATACAATTGGCGTTCGGCAACTAGAGCAGAAACTGAGCATTATGGAATGATAGGCATGCTGTTAATAAGGTGTTATTATTAATCATATATAATTAGTATATATGGCAGACTGGACAGTTAGTGGAGCTGGTGAGAGAGAAAGGGAGAGAGAAAGTAAGGGACAGAGAAAAAAGAGAGAAAAAAGAGAGAAAGAGAGAAGGAAAGAAAGCAAGAAAGAAAGACAGAAAGAAAGAAAGAAAGAAAGAAAGAGAAAGAAAGAAAGAAAAAGAAAGAAAGATAGTTGTTCCTTGTTTTTCTTACAGTTTGTTGTTCTGTTTCTGGTCTAATACCATTTTTATCAGTATAGTTTATTGTCTTGCAGTAACACATTTTCAGTTATACTACTTAAGTAATTTAAAATGTACAACGTAAGTAATGATGAAATTACCAGTTTTTTGCATTTTTTTCACGCAAATCTACAAAAATATGCTTATGTGTTTAAAGACAGTTTATTAACTTTTTTTTTAAATCAGCTGCTTTGTAAAACTTGAGTAAATTACTCTTATGTAAAATAGTTTTGCCATGACTGTTATTTCCTTTAGAATAAAATACTTTTAATTTAATTTTAGACCGATCTGATATATTACATCAAATAAGGCTTACTCCCTTTTCCCAGCTCCTCTACTTCTCTCACTCATTAGATTCATCAGCAAGTTTTTAAGCTAGCCCCTAACTTTATTAGGTAAGAAAAATGTGAACAAGTTAATTTCTCAACCAGCTATTCATTAGAGAAAAGGCAGCTTTTATGCAGTCGTATTTTTTTATTGCCTCCCAGGTGCCTAAAGCAACTATGATGCTTTTGTTACCTGATTCGGCACTGAACCAATCTAAACAGCACCAATGCTTGTCTATTTATATGAAATGCTCCAGTCATTTCTTTTGCCTCCATGTTAGGCCTAAGATCAATGGAGCAATCTGTTAATGTTACACTCATATGAAATAACCATGGAAAGAGCCAGCTTTATAAAATTACTTTTCTTAGTTGTCACTATGGAAACAAGCCAACATAATCTACAGCCACCTCACTTAGAGGGAATAAGGGACAACAGTTATCAATGAAAAACAAACAGAGAAAATTCACATAAATTCAAATTTAAAGACCATAAAAGCGGATGTTTCTTTGCTGCATCCTGTGTTGCCAACATATATTAGGCTTAACTGTGATTTTTTTTGATGTTCAATATGAGAAAAATAGGGTGATGTTGAAACGTAGACAGGTCTAAGCCACAAGCATTCTGCTGTTTTGAAACTGAAAGACGTACTTTGTCTTTCATGATATATAGTGAACATTAGTAGGCTATGTTAAGAATATTAGATAAGTTGAATAGAGTACATGGGTATTAAATGACTTTAAATGACTAACATTGATGGCACCAAAATTTGTGGCACTGCTTTACAATTAAAGAATGGGGATATTTGACAAGTCATTGTCAAACAAAATTATATTGACAGAAATAAGAAGTGAAGAAGACGCTGCAAAAATTGACTTGTTTGTGCATTATTATCAACAAATCATCTGGATATTCTATCAATGTGCAGTGTGTACTAGGATATCACCAGGGCAGGACTGGGAATAAAATTTACCGCGCTTTTTTGAGTCACAACAGCCCGGTGAGAAGAGGCGAGGGTATTGTCATCCCCAATGACAAGCATGCCCCCCTCAAAGTGAGCATGTTGGTTCAATGCTTCTCCAGGGTAACCCACTTGCAGAGCCCTGCTGAAGAGCTCTCACATGTGAAAAAAGCCCTGTGTTTGTTGTAGGGGCTGTACTGAGCGTGATAGTGTATGTGAATAGGGGGCATAGTGTGTATAGGGGCTGTAGGGGGGATAGTGTGTATAAGTGATGTAGATTTCAACCTTGTGAGATTCAGCCTGTTGGAACATGGTGCTGTGGAACATGGTGCTGTGCTAACTGCGTCGACACTCCAACCTTGCGAGAGGAAGAACCCAGCAGAGGTGCTTGGCATGGCATTTGCCTAATGGCCAGTCCAAACCTGGATATCACAGAGCTCCCTGTAATATGTTAAGTGTATTGGGAAGGAGATTAAACAACTCCCCTAGTATTGTGCAATATGAACTGAGAGATTACAGAGCCCCCAGTAATGGGCAGGCTGACCTGGGAGATAACAGAGCCCCTAGTAATATGTCAAGCATATATTACATTACCATTTACATGTAATATACATATTATTTACACTGAAATGCCCCATGCTACATGCTATCTACATATTATATGTTAGAAATCACTGCATATGCATCGCTTACATGTATGAATCAGACACATACAAATGCATTACTCTTTGTAGAATCCGTAACTTTACATACATAAATGTCAAGGTGTAAAATACAGGATTTTACAATCACCACCCAACTGTAGCAGATTGAAATCTGAATTACAAAATTAATTACAGTAGCTAAACTGTGACTATAAATTAGTTGGAGAATTTATCCAAATTAGCTATTGTTGATTTTGTTTTACTATTTCAATTTACTACATTTTTTATTTTATTAAATACATCCCATGTTGTAAATAGAAAATTTTCTAGACATAGGGGAGCAGAGCAATATTATACAATTGGTCTATCCAGTGTGCATATATGAATGCAATTACATGTTTACATATGCCCACAAATGATTATTTATATGGGCACTTGGGTACAATTTTACATATGTCTGAAATTCTAGTAAAAGGAACACCAAACACCATAGAAACATAGAAACATAGAAACATAGAATGTGACGGCAGATAAGAACCATTCGGCCCATCTAGTCTGCCCAGTTTTCTAAATACTTTCATTAGTCCCTGGCATTATCTTATAGTTAGGATAGCCTTATGCCTATCCCACGCATGCTTAAACTCCTTTACTGTGTTAACCTCTACCACTTCAGCTGGAAGGCTATTCCATGCATCCACTACCCTCTCAGTAAAGTAATACTTCCTGATATTATTTTTAAGCCTTCGTCCCTCTAATTTAAGACTATGTCCTCTAGTTTTTCTTCTTTTAAATATAGTCTCCTCCTTTACTGTGTTGATTCCCTTTATGTATTTAAATGTTTCTATCATATCCCCCCTGTCTCGTCTTTCCTCCAAGCTATACATGTTAAGATCCTTTAACCTTTCCTGGTAAGTTTTATCCTGTAATCCATGAACCAGTTTAGTAGCCCTTCTTTGAACTCTCTCTAAGGTATCAATATCCTTCTGAAGATATAGTCTCCAGTACTGTGTACAGTACTCCAAGTGAGGTCTCACCAGTGTTCTGTACAATGGCATGAGCACTTCCCTCTTTCTACTGCTAATACCTCTCCCCTTTCCTGCTGCTCTATTACATTTCCTGCTGCTCTATTACATTGTCTGCCTACCTTTAAGTCCTCAGAAATAATCACCCCTAAATCCCTTTCCTCATATGTTGAGGTTAGGACTCTATCAAATATTCTGTACTCTGCCCTTGGGTTTTTACGTCCAAGATGCATTATCTTGCACTTATCCCCATTAAATGTCAGTTGCCACAACTCTGACCATTTTTCTAGTTTACCTAAATCATTTGCCATTTGGCTTATCCCTCCTGGAACATCAACCCTGTTACATATCTTAGTATCATCCGCAAAAAGACACACCTTACCACCAAGACCTTCTGCAATATCACTAATAAAAATATTAAAGAGAATGGGTCCAAGTACAGATCCCTGAGGTTACCCACTGGTGACAAGCCCAAGCTTTGAATATACTCCATTGACTACGACCCTCTGCTGCCTGTCACTCAGCCACTGCCTTACCCATTCAACAATATTGGAATCCAAACTCAAAGATTGCAGTTTATTGATAAGCCTTCTATGTGCAACAGTGTCAAAAGCCTTACTGAAATCTAGGTAAGCAATGTCTACTGCACCACCCTGATCTATAATTTTATTTACCCAATCAAAAAAATCAATAAGATTAGTTTGGCATGATCGCCCTGAAGTAAACCCATGTTGTCTCTGATCTTGAAATCCATGTGTTTTTAGATGTTCAACAATCCTATCCTTTAACATGGTTTCCATCACTTTCCCCACTACTGAAGTAAGGCTTACTGGCCTATAGTTGCCCGACTCCTCCTTATTACCTTTCTTGTGAATGGGCAAACATTCGCTAACTTCCAATCTTCTGGGACTACTCCTGTTAACAATGATTGGTTAAATAAATCTGTTAATGGTTTTGCTAGTACACCACTAAGCTCTTTTAATAGCTTTGGGTGTATTCCATCAGGTCCCATTGACTTATTTGTCTTTACTTTTGACAGTTGAAATAGAACCTCTTCCTCTGTAAACTCACATGTAATAAATGACTAATTTATCCTTTTTTTTAACAGAGGTCCCTTTCCTTCATTTTCAGCTGTAAATACCGAACAAAAATATTCATTGAGGCAGTCAGCTAGACCTTTATCCTCATCTACATACCTTCCTTCTTTTGTTTTTAATCTAACTAATCCTTGTTTTACTTTTCTTTTCTTATTTATGTATCTAAAAAAAGTTTTGTCACCCTTTTTTACTGACTGTGCTATTTTCTCTTCTGTGTGTGATTTGGAAGCTCTTATAACTTGCTTAGCCTCTTTCTGCCTAATCTTATAGGTGATTTTGTCTTCCTCACTCTGGGTTTTTTTAGAATTACTAAATGCTAACTTTTTGTTTTTTACTATTTTGGCCACATCTGCTGAGTACCACAGTGGTTTCTTGAATTTTTTGCTTTTACTGACAAGCCTAATGCAATTTTCTGTTGCCTTCAGTAGTGCAGCTTTTAAATAATCCCATTTATTTTGGACTCCATTTAAGTTGCTCCAGTCTGATAATGACTCCTTTACACATATTCTAATTTTAGAAAAGTCTGTTTTTCTAAAGTCTAAAACTTTTGTTTTTGTGTGGTGTGACTCAGTCACTGTTCTTATATTAAACCACACTGACTGATGATCACTGGATCCTAAACTTTCACCTACAGTAATATCTGATACCAAATCTCCATTTGTTAACACTAAATCTAGTATGGCCTCTTTACGAGTTGGCTCCTCAACGACTTGTTTTAGAGACAATCCCAGTAGGGAGTTTAGAATATGTGTGCTTCTGGCACAAGTAGCTATTTTTGTTTTCCAATTCACATCAGGAAGATTAAAGTCACCCATGGTGATAACTTCCCCCTTCATTGTAATTTTAGCTATTTCTTCAACTAGTAGATTATCTAACTCTTCAATTTGTCCTGGGGGCCTATAAATCACACCTACACGAACTACTGTGTGATTACCAAATTCTAACGTAACCCAAATGGACTCTATGTTCGTCTCACTAACCTTTATTAGGCTAGATTTTATGCTATCCTTCACATACAGGGCCACTCCTCCCCCTTTCTTGCCTTTCCTGTCTTTTCTATATAAAGAGTACCCTGGTATTGCTATGTCCCAGTCATTTTTTTCATTATACCATGTCTCAGTATTTTTTCATTATACCATAACCTCTACAGTATGCTGTATAGTGGTAACGTTGAAAGGAGTGCTCTGGTGTCCCCCCTTAAAAGTAGTTAAACCATTTAAGAATGACTTAACTTCTTACCTGGGGTCTGCTCCTGCTTCTACTAACTTAATCAGAGAGACAGAAGCTCTCTGTCTGAGCCAAGTCCCGCACTGCAAGGCTTAGCTCAGGAGAGATAACACAAGTCTCCTAAGCAAGAGCTTTCGGCTCTTTGGCTGAGTTAGAGGAGCGGCACCGGCGGACCCCAGGTGTATAGACAAACCATTCTAACTACCATTAGTCTACTTACAATGGGATGAGCCATGTCAATTCTGGCACCATAACCACTACATTGGTTTGTAGTGGTTATGATGCTTAAATTGTTCCTTTAATATACTCATGTAATTAGGCCCATAAAAACTTTGAGCTCCAGGCCCTTGAAGCCCATATTATGTCTTTCTTTCACTTTAAAAAAAAAATGGCCAAATAATTTGACAATCCTTTACAGAAATATAGGGAGAATAAACCATTTTATAGAATATATGTCAACATTCGTCTTGAAGGCATGGTCTGAAAAATGTGGATAAAAGTCAAAATTGTGACATAAAGAGAAAAATAAAGTTAGTTATGTATACTGCTTATTGATATCTGTAAGGAACATGGCATTTTTGAAAATGCTAGTTCCTGAAAATGACACCAAATGTTTGAATGTTCCAACAAAAGGTACACCAAGCATCTGTACTATACAGGCATCACAGCATGGAAAGATTATTTTATCATAATCAGAGCGTACCCTCTCTGGGTTGTAAAACACAACCATGATGTTTGATTTCAGAACGCAGTATTGGCCTATATTGTCTATGTAATTAGAATACATGGCTAACAGCTACCACACAGGCTACCAGTCCTGATGGCTGAGCAAAGACA
>NC_086317.1:274596825-274731825 GCF_036172605.1 Pelobates fuscus
TGTATATATATATATATTTATTTATATATATGTATATAGATATCTTGGCACTCACCCTTTCAGTCCATATAGCTTTTAGACTTAATGCCCTAGTGCAATCCCACGATGAAAGTATATATAATATTTGAAAGAAGTGATGCACTCTGTGGTCTTTATAAAGTGAAGTAGTACTTTAATCCATAAAAAAGTTTACCTCCATCTGATCGACGTTTCGACCCGTTCGGGTCTTCCTCAAGATCAATGAATTAACCTACTGTTAATCTATATATAGGAAAATATCAAGTGTATTCACCGGTGGTGATGAACTCCCTCATCCCCTCAGTCCGAACCCGGAAGACCCGTACGGGTAGAAAAGTCGATCAGATTGATGTAAACGTTTTTATGGATCTACTACTTCACTTTATATATAACACATTATCAACACATTATATTAAAGACCTTCTCGCAACCTTTTGAAGTAACCTTACACCAGACCCCAGGAATCTTGCATGAAGCAAAAATGTTAAACTCAGCCTGGTGAACAGGCTGCTGATTCTACTCAGCTACCAGGAGAAAGGATTTTTTTACTTAGCTACAAAGAGTTTAGAATTATCTATATTTTTATTGCCACTTGTTAATTATTCATACACATACATTGCAACATTATAATTGTTAAATTGTAATAAAGACAGGCAACATATTATATACAATAAACACATTATAAATAAATAGATGGAACATTTTAGTCCTTTGATGATGTACCAGCATTTTCCCCACCTTTGTATGGGCATATGTGGCACAGCACTTCCCATTACCTTAAACCAACTAAAAAAAGACTACAGCTTACAGAAGAGCTTAAAGGTTAGCCTCATCCCTTAGAGAATATGGACCTATTCTTTGTTAACTTGAAACGGACTATGTGCTGTCAAAAATGTGTTTGTTTTTTTTGGTTCAAATAATTTCCACTAATAAATGGCAGAATATACTGTTCTTTTAATTATCAGAACATTTAGCTCATTGATAGTTGGGCTGTCTATTGTTTTGCAAGCAGGATGTTGCCCTATTATTGCAAGACAAACCTTCCATATCTGTGCAAACTGGCTTTCTCAAGTTCTCTACTTCCACAGACCTTTGTTATTGCCCACTCCCTTAACTAAAACTTATATTGTTCCTTCCAATAAAACGATATTCCGAACCTCCACAAGTTGACTTGTCAAGCTGATGGATGTGAAGACTTTGCTACATTGCTACATCTGCACTCTAGAAGTACCTGGTGGGTAGTACTGGAAGGAACATATTCTTTGGGGCTGCTTCTCTGTCGAGAAAGGACTAATGCTGGGGTGGAATAGGTCTAGATCCCAAGACAGAGCTCTGGCACCCTAATTCAATACAGGTATTACTATATCTGTTAGTGTTTTTGTATTTCTGCAGTACTTATATTGTACAGTAGGTAGACAGTACTTGTAACCGATGGCAAGCAGTTAAAGTCATAAATATAATGCACTTGAATTCACAGTTTATATTGATCATCTTGCAAAAAATGAGATAAATAGTTGGCTTGGGGAAAATGCTCTCACAGTGGCTCCTTAATAAAGGCAAAATGGTTAAAAGGGGAGTTACACTAAAAATAACTAAAGTTTTAAATAATGGAATGATGTCCACTGCAACCAGTTTTATGACTCTGTTGGTAATTTGAGGAATACTGACTTGAATAGCAACCTGTGACACTATAGGGGATTAGTATATATTTCTATTTATCTGTAAAAGGGGCACCATAGTCACCTGAACAGCTACAACTTAATGTGCTTACATTACAGCCTAGGGACACCACCAGGGGAAGTAACTCAGACAGCTACTGGAGGTGCTTCCTGGGGCAGTGCTGCACAGTGTGCAGCACTGATGTTCAGTGTCTCATTGCTCTGCATGGAAACACTGAACTTACCCTATAGAGATGCATTGATTTAATGCATCTCTATGAGGAGATGCTGATTGGCAAGGGTGGCATTTGGCTCTACCCCAGGCCCTCTTCCTTGGCTGAGATAATCAGAAATTGCAATCTCTGCAAATCCAATGCTTTCCTATTGACCATGGTCTCTGCCCCCCAACCAGCACAATGAATAGGTGGTTTCTGTCCCCCAAAAGGCCAATTTTTGTAAATTGTAACACAGCATAAGGAAGATCCAGGATAAAGATGAAAAATAACAATTTATTGAATAATAAAAGAATAAAAACACACTAATACATTCAACTTATTAAGGCATTTTCAAAGTGTGAGACACCTGGTCTCTGAGGAATTATGTTGCATGGCACGAAGTGAGTTAGTGTTTTCCTTCTACCCCCCCCCCCCCCCCATTACATTATGTCAAAATATTATTTTGTTTGTGAATAAAATAAACATTTAATCCATTTGATTGAGTACGGTATTTAAATAGTGAATGCAGGGCCAAACGCTGGAGATGTATTTGTTGTCTAGTTTGCTCTGCTACTGCACTATTCACTTATATCCATGTTTAGAAACTCCACACATTCTGTTTTGGCCCTAAGCCTATAATAACCCACCCACTGCATTAAATCCCTGCACCAACAGCAATATAAAATAAAACAAAACAGTTAAGGTGTTACAGTAACATTTTGTTTATTTAATTTAAAAAAAACACAGAAAACATAAGCAACAGTATTATTTGCTGTTTTTTATTATAGATATATATATATATATATATATATCCAAGAAGAGAAGAGAGCACTCCAGAGGACTTGTTTGAAGCAATTTATTCCGTGAGGAAAATCGTGCAGAAAATCGACGTTTCGACCCGCAGGTCTTTATCAAGACTTGATAAAGACCTGCGGGTCGAAACGTCGATTTTCTGCACGATTTTCCTCACGGAATAAATTGCTTCAAACAAGTCCTCTGGAGTGCTCTCTTCTCTTCTTGGATATACATGTACGCTGTGTAGCACCGAGGCTTTTTTCTGCGGTTCTATTTAAAGGTAGAGTGCCAGACTTTGAACATTTTATATATATATATATATATATAAATAAAAAAATAAAATAGAAATATATATTTTTTTATTATTATTATTTTTTTAAGTGAGACTGATTTACTTTAATGTACTTTTTATATTTTGAATAATACATTCTGGATAAGAACATTTAAGTTTTATGCCACCTATGCTTACAGTTGTGGATTATGCTTGTGCTTTTCTTGTTCAATACCATGTCATTCTCCTTCACAAGGTCTTCTTGCCTATATTCCAGAGGAGGTGTGTTAACCAAACATTCATCGCTCGATAGACTTGAGGGAACAGATGAGCTGCTATAACGCAAGTTCCCTAAGGGAAAACCGAGTGTGGGAGGATAGAAGTGGTGAAGTTAGTCAATGTCATAAAATGAAACATTCATTGTTCTCTGAAGTAAAATTGATAATCTGTGTGTGCAAGTATCATCAAGGTATAAGTGACATTTTAGACTTTGATTTGTAACTGGGTGAATATATTTATTCCACATCTTTAAACATTTCCTTTCAGTAATAGCCATCTTTATTAACTGCTGAAGACCTTTTAACCTTTTCGAGAATAGATCGCTGAGCACATTTCTAGTGCAAAATCAATAGTAAAGGTGTATTAAGACAGTATTACATTTCAGGAATAGCATTGTTGCATTAGCCAAATGTTAGCATATAATCTGCTCATTTATAATATTATGTATAAAAACTGCACATTTGCTTGAAAAAGTAAATATATCCAGAACCTAACTTTACATTTTAAAGAATAGAATTATTACAGTAATACTTTATAAATATGATATTGTTTTTACAATCACCTGCTCCCTAAGTATTTCTTATTTTAAAATCATTTAAAGGAAATATTTACTAGTGCTACCCCATTTCCAGATGAATTAATTCAGCATCTCAATGGTGGGCATACTTTTCATTCTAAAGCACTTATAGATTTAGAGATGGTTGGTAAATCCTCTTGGAGCCTTGGCATTGGAACATGTGATGCTTTCTCTACTTAGAACTGAATTGTTTAACATATAATTGTATTGCCCCTTTGCTATTTACCTGTCTCCTATACTGGAAAATTTAAAAGGTAGAACTGGTTCACAAACATACCGTATATAGAAATTGCTAGGGAATACATAGTTAAAATGTTGCTTATCTTGACATGTATATAGGATCCACATGCTTTGCAACCAACCACTTTTCTTACTTAAATAGTACTTAAATACTAAGTGTACTTTCTTGTACTTAAATACTAAGTGTGTAAATATAATGTTTGCTTTATTCAAGAGACCCTCTTCTCTGCAGTCTCCTAGATTGGCAGCTATTTATTAATATGTATATCATTATCATTATAACTATAACAAACGCACACTTTTTGTTCTTATGTACCCCATTCCCTGGTTGTATTTACCAAGTAATTTTTTTTTTCAAAACTGTAACAAAAACTATTTGATTAGAATACATGTGCGTCATCGACAGAGCAGAAAAGCTTAATTTTTCACGTAACCATTGGCGATGAATGTTTTCAGAAATCTGATCACATTTATTCAGCATTATGGATATTTATTTATAATTATAGTTAAGGCTATGTCTGTATTTAGGACTAGGATTACGAATTAGGCTAGAGTTCTTTAAGTATTTAAGTATTTTAATGTTTGGGCAACACCTGAATTTACTTGCCCTGCTCTTCTCAAGACTGACAAGAGTTGATTTCCCAAGCAGTAGCAGCAATTCTGTATTTAATTTTACGCCTCACTTTTGCATAGTATTCTTGGAGAGAAAGTGGGGAGAGAGAAGTGGACCATCTCTCTCTCCCCATCTTCTCTCCCAACATATAATTTTTTAGGAGAGAGACTGATTTGATGGTGAGAGCCGCAGCTAGATTAGCCATAAAACAACCTAAGGAGGCCGTGAAACACCCAGGCATAGATAGGTGTCCAAAAACTATGGACATATTTGGTTACACTTGGTATCATTCACCATGTGTCTACTAAGAGAGGAGGAGACTGGTAATCTTAATGAGACCTTGTGGGTTGTAATTCCTTTTCTCCGATAGCTGCAGGTACCAGTGATGCCTAATTTTGTAATTTCCAGAAATCATGTCCCAGTGCTGCCATAAAAATTAGGACAAGCACCACCCAGTGTCACTTAACCCTGTGCAATATCTCATTTAATGTAGCGCTCCATGTAGTATGGGATTGAAAAACATGATCTTCCCATACAGGGAACAGAGAGGTCATGTAACATATATAATGTAATAAACCCATGGTTATATGATATATTAATCTTCTTGTAAGATACCATCTTGAATCCATTAACATTAATACGGAGTAGGAAATGACTTACCCTCCCAAAATGTAATCTATATGAAGCATCAATATGCTTTGGTCATCTACAATTTTTTATACACCTTTTGATAATATAAAGTGAAGTAGTTTGCTTGAAGGCAAAATATCTCACATCTGTTTCCAAACTTATGACACATAAGGAACGACTGTTCCTCGCATGTTCCAAATGTTATTCTGAATTGTTCCCTCATTTGTGCTTTTATTCTTTTTTATTAGGGGTTTTTCTATCAGGCCGTAAAGTGATGTTGTGGAGAGAGATATTTCGCTGCTGGATCTTATGGTGAGTGACATGCACATATTCATAAAATGAGTCATGCTGTACGAACTTCTCAGTTGGGAATCACCTCCCGGCACAGCTCTTAGCTGACCATTAAAAATACAGACCATTTCACAAGAAACCTCTCTGCTTTACAGCTTCTCTTTTATAGCAGCCATGTCTGCAACAAAGAAAAAAAATTACAGCGTACACACTGTCTCTTTTCTGTTGTAAAGGTTAGGACTGCTGGAGTCCACAGACATTAACCTCATAAATATTCCTGGCTAAAAGATCTTATTAAAAAGGTAAGTATCCCCAGAGCATAAAAGCCATCAAGCTGTAAATTTTATTTAATTTCCCAGGAGATCTGGTCTCATACATATAATTAGCGAGCAGTATAGAACACTTTTTGTGTTTTGTCAATAAATCACTGGGGGACAATCAACATTTAAGAGGACAAGTTTTAATGATTTTTCAGACCCCTAAGCAATCATGCTTGCTGTCAAGTCAATCTTCTCTTTAACCTTCTCAAACCAGGACTGTGGGCTGTAAATATGAGGTAGGTCCCTAAGTACAAAATCATATTATATCCTCTGACTGGGCAATCAAGTTAAAGTACTTTAGAGAAATAGACCACCATACCTAAGATTTTTCAAACAGTAATTGCTGCTCAGTGGACTCATTGTATATTCTAGAGTGCAGACAATAAAAATATTATTGCTTACTTTCCAACATTTGGGAATGTATTCAGTAAAGAGTGAACTGCTATGAATTGAAATCTGATTTATTTTTTTTATTTTTTTTAAATCAAGGCTGAAGCAGCTGAACCTAAAATTATAACTATAAAAATGATACAGTTTACTTGTATAGAATAGAAAGAATTGTATGCTATAAATCTATTTGGTGTCTTTAACACATTTAAAGGGACACTATAGGCACCCAGACCTCTTCAGCTCTCAGCGCAGTATCCCATCACCCTTGCCCCTGAGCATGTAATTATTGCAGTTTTTAATAAATTGCAATAATTACTTACTAGGGTTTACTCCTCCTCTAGTGGCTGTCTAAATGATGCTGGACGTCCTCATGCTAAGCATCACCGGAAATTTAAATGCGAGCACAGCCATTGCAACGCATTCACATTAGGTCTCCCCTGCTGGCTGACAATGGCAGGACCTGAGTGTAGGCGGACCTGAGCTAGTGCCGAGGGAAATCGGCTCTGGATCCAGGTAAGTGACAGAAGGGGTTTTAAACCCCTTCTGCACCACAGGTTTGGGGGCCTTGATGAAGGGGGGAGTTATAGTGCCAGGAAGTTTCCCTTTAAGTACATATAACAGGTTAGAATGCTCTTGTTCTGCTAGTTTGGGGTACATTTAGCAAATTCATTTTCAATTTTTAATTTACAGCAACTTACCATTTAGTGAATAAGCCCCCTATGCGTATGACATAGACATATATTAAATTGCTTCAACAATAAAAACCCTGTTAAATTATTTAAGCCATGTTCGTTTTACTAGACTTGCTGCAGAAAAAAAAAAAGACTTTCATAATTATTTACTAAACTCACTAGACATTGAAATCCAAAGAGTATACCTTCAGCTGAAACGGCCAAGATGTGACTATAACTTAGTTGAAGAATTTTTCCAAATCAACACTTTTTGCCTACATTTTTATTTAGGTATTTAGGTTTTCAATCCACTATAATTTCATGTTTCGTGAACGATCCACTTATATACAAATCAATGACATTACCAATATGAATTAAATAAGGGTTGCATTTAGATACTATCAACTTTGATAAATAGTTAGCTCTGTTTATATAATCACATATTGAACATGTTTTATGCTCTGGCTCCAAAGGCATATGTGGTGTGTTACAAAAAAAAAAAATTGTAACTAATATTCCTGTCTGCCCTGCCTTTTTGGATACTGACAAAGGTCAGCTTGTCTGACCTCTGCTAAAACGTGTAGAGAAATAAACAATTCACATGGGAAGTAAAGTGGAAATTAAATGAAAAGGCCTTTCACCGCAATGTTTGCAAAGAGTGGAAGTATAGTGTAATTTTCCAAATGGATGGTACAATCACTGTCTTGAGGAGAAACTGACAAACATACAGGCTCTCCTGCTGGCTGAAAATGATACCGTTCATAAAATCACTGCAGTGACATTCAACACAGCCATCTATTCAGTATCAATAAATAAGGCCCTGCGGTGCCAACCAGCTCTCCATGGACTTGATAAAAGTGTTTCAGTTTTTGGTGGCACTTCTTTTTAATCTTCTCCAATCAACAGAGCACTTACTTATCCTTGACCATGCATTCTGCAAACTGTTTCTCACACGTACACATAAAATGCACACTAGGTAAGTTATTGCCGCATTTCAATGTGAATTTAAAGTAAATTTCAAATTTAAGACCAAAGTAGCCAAACTGGAAAAATGATCATGTTAGTTATGCTTCCAAATGCTTACTTTGGCCTTAGATCTGAAATTTACAATGAATTTATCTTGAACTCTCAACAATTTTCAGCTTCAGGATTATTCACCAAATGTAGAATGCAAGGTGAATTCAAAGTGAATTTCAATTTTAGGGCCAAATTAGCTGAAGTGAAAACATTTCTCCAAGTTGGTTATGCTTCCTGATTGGTTAATTTAATGTTGAATTCAAATTGAATTTCAAATTGAAGGACAAACTAGCCAAGTTGAAAGCATAGATGAGTGGGAGAAAGTTTCCGGTTCAGCTATTTTGACATTAAATTTGGAATTTACTTTAAATTCACTTTGAATTAACTTTAAATTCACTTTGAATTTCCTGCAATTCTATCTATTTAGCGAATAACCCTGCAAGTATAAAACTTGATAGAAACTCTCAAAATTACATTTTTGAAAACAAGTACAACATTGTATGTTGGTTAGCTAGAACATGTTTTTAATTTTAAAACACTTCCAATTTTTCATGATATATATATATATATATATATATATATATATATATATATATATACAAATAGAGATGATTCAGGCACTCACCCTTGAACGACTTAAAGTTTTCTTGCCTTAGGTGCTACCAGCGTCTGAAATATGCAGCCAAAGATGAAGAAGGAGCACTCAAAAGGACTTTTTCCGTGGTTTTAATGTGGTAAAAAGGTTTACAACAAAGTGTAACGCATCAAATCAATCGACGTTTCGACCCCTGAGGGTCTTTTTCAAGAAAAAGACCCTCAGGGGTCGAAACGTCGATTGATTTGATGCGTTACACTTTGTTGTAAACCTTTTTACCACATTAAAACCACGGAAAAAGTCCTTTTGAGTGCTCCTACTTCATCTTTGGCTATATATATATATATATATATATATATATATATATATATATTTTTTTTTTTTTAACAGCTACAAAAAGTCTTGGGGTATGCAGCTCACAACTTTATTGAACTAGATTCATTTTGCTGATGACTGATTCTACTGGAATTATGCCATTGCTCAAATGTATTCCATTTTGATCCTTTGGCTTAAAGGGACTCTAAAGGCAGGATTTTCCCATTATGTTGCATGCAGTAATGCTTTAAAATATTAAAATCAAACATTATTAATTAATAAATAATATATATATGTATTTAAAGTTCCAGCATTCTCTATAAACACCTATGCTGTGCACAGTACAAGTCTGTATTTGTTGTATAGCTTTTTGAGTGC
Source organism: Pelobates fuscus (assembly GCF_036172605.1). Taxonomy (NCBI): domain Eukaryota; kingdom Metazoa; phylum Chordata; class Amphibia; order Anura; family Pelobatidae; genus Pelobates; species Pelobates fuscus. The sequence goes on from NC_086317.1 coordinate 274,606,099, forward strand.
ACCCTGCATGTAGCCCTCTAAATACTGTGGTTGCGATTTTTCTAACAATGCCCCCAGCCTGGTGCATCATAAAAGGGGATCCCCAGGTATCTTAGTTGGGGCCGTAGTAAGTGGCCCCAGACTGACAGGCTGCTATAACCTTTAAATGGATTTAAATACTGCGGTATTGTGATCACACTGCCGGGGTAAATTTAAAATTGATATTGTTCCCTTCCAAGCTTGTCATTCCAGTTTAAGGGAGAACAATAGGGTCTGAAAAGGCCACAGTGACCCTGCAGCAGAATTGGTGTCTGTGTATTATGTGTACTAGGAGGTCCCTCAGCAGGACGAATCCCTTGAGAGGTGGGATTACGAGGTGGAATTAGCTGATAAATTAAGGACTGGGTTTAGAGGGTGGGATGAGGACTGGGATGATAGATAAGATTGTAAGTAGGATTATGAGTAAGATAATGGGTTGGATTATGGGTTGGTTTAGAGGTAGGAAAAGGGGCTAGATTATAGGTTGAACTATTGGTGGGAAGTTTTGGTTGGATTAAGGGTTAGATAAGGTTGGACTTAATGGTTGCACTAAGGGTTTGATTTGGTGTTTGATTAAGGGTTGGATAAGGGAAAAAATAAGGGTAGGACAAGGGAAAAAGGACATGTGGGGTGTGACAAACTGCCTTTTGTCACTGGTTTTTCATGTGACAAACCGGTGGAAGTGTGCAGGCAATTTACCTCCCAGGCTGGTGGTTGGCCACAGGTTAATTGGCAACCGCTGGGTGGCCGCCGTTTGTACAGTTGAACATGTGGCGGCGGCCATCTTTATTTAGTCGAATGTGGTCAGCGGTGTGTGCCGTCAAATTCATGGAACTAAAATCGTCTACAAAACGGCACGGACACCGCTGCGGCGCCCCGTTTGTGCATTCGAATAGGACTTAGTAACTTTTCTGTGTAAAATAGACCGGTCAAAAAGGACTTCCACCTAACTTTTAAACCATTGGAGGGAATTGTCTGAATTTGGAGTATGTTTGTATTTGGAGTATGCTGATTTAGAATATATAATTATATATAATATTGCATGTGTACTTTTAAAGTTATAAGAATTGTATAAAAACTGTATTTTCCTGTCTGTGATAATTACATTAGCCCATTGTGTACAGTAATTCTATCACAGGCAGAGGGGAGGATTTTGCTGAAATGAATGGGAGTGTTTGACTGGATTATCATGTGTTTGATTGGCTGTTCCACAAGACCACGTGGGTGGTAACTTTGTGTAAAAACCTGCATAAAAGAAAGACCTTTGGTGCTGATTAAAGAGACCTGCTTGACCCTTTCTTGAAGCCTTGGCTCATACTTGGGGGATGGGATAACTACACTCTGGGGATTGCTATAATCACACTATACTCCCCAGGGTAAGCTCCTGTAAGAGCTGTTCTTGTTCCTGCTATGCACTCTGGAGGAAGAGAGGTCTGCCCACTAGAGGCTGGATCCTGGCCTTGGGTCCAGGGTGGGTGAAGGACGGCGAGACCCCGGCGCAGCGCATCGCTGGAAGTGGAGTCTGCATTGTTGATAGTGTCAGTTGGAGTGCTTGGAGTCCTCAGCAAGCACTAGGAGCATCGATTGGCGGAGGTACTCGGTCGGAGTGGCAGCGGTCCGTCATATTTGGTGGCAGCAGTGGGATGGTGTCCTAGTGCGAGGAGAAGAAGCTCGGAGACACCGGTAATGGTATGGAGCTATAATTGAGGGCAACACTAGCACTCGTGCAGCACCCCTGTCTACAGAGGAACTCGGGAGAATGGAGCGAGCTAGCACCCATGCAGCGTCCCCGTGTGAGGAGTTTCTCTGGAGGTTGCAGAAACACTTGGCCCAACAGGATAGGCCCATATCAGAGGAGGGCATACTGGACTAGAGAGATGCTACTTGAAAGGAGATGTGGTATGAGGCCTTAGAGGAGGTATAGCGGCGGCGAAGAGAGAGCCTTCCCAGTGAAGAACAGCGGTATCAGGTACTCATGGCCCTGCGGTCACCTTTCCTAAGAGAGCAACCCCTGGATGAGTGGGTGATGGAACTGTGGGACCTGATTTGGAAGGAGTTGTGGCTGAACGAAGCTTACCGGGCACTAAAGTGGTATGCCACCCGGCGCAACCCCTGGATGGCTGACAACCATATGCCGGAAGGAGAGGACTATAATGGCCCAGGGTTACTGTGTGAGGCTTTTGAGGAGGGCAATGACTTTGGATGTCCAGATGAATTTCGGCTCTGGGACATCCACTCCAAGCACTCCAACCGACACCATCAACACTGCAGACCCCACTTCCAGCGATGCAGCTGCGCCAGGGTCTCGCCGTCCTTCACCCACCCTGGAACCAAGGCCAGGATCCAGCTTCCAGTGGGCAGACCTCTCCTCCACCAGATAGTGTAGCAGGAACAAGAACAGCTCTTATAAGAGCTAACCCTGGGGAGTATAGTGTGATTATAGCAATCCCCAGAGTGTAGTTATCCCAATCCATTTTGTAGCCTATTTTAGTTCCATGAATTTGACGGCACACAACGCTGACCGCGTTTGACTAAATAAAGATGGCCTGTATGAACGGCGGCCACCCAGCGGTTGGCAATTAACCTGCGGCCAACCACCAGCCTGGGAGGTAAATTGCCTGCACACCTCCACCTGTGAGTGGTCCGCCTGTTCAGCAATTGGTTCGCCAAGCCTCAATTACCGAACCATATGAGAAAAAGACATGCACAAAGTATTTAAAAAGTCTGGGGACACAGTTTTAAAGGGGCATTGTCATAAAAAGTCTCAATATGCCTATAGACTGTTTCTAAAGGGCCATACACCCCAGGGTCATAGTCATGCAACTTCTTCATAAGCCAGGGGAACAGGGCAGTTTGTCACATGAAAAACCAGTGACAAAAGGCAGTTTGTCACATGCGGTAATGTACTTACGAACAGTAGCAGAATACAAATATGGGGTTTTTGCAGTAGTATTCAAATGGTCTGTGAATTTCTTCAAAATAAAACGTGTGGAAAAAAACAACAACAAAGCAAACTAAATATATCTAGGTTTGTGACAAAATTGTTAAATTAAAACTGTTGAAATGCTCTTATTTACATAGCCTGGTGGGATATAATGTCTGGAAATATATACACAAAATTGTTAAAAAGTTTGTTAAAAAGTTTTAGGTTTAAAACCATAATTCACTATTTGTAGTATTTGTTTTATACCTTCGAAAAATGTATTAAAATCCTAGACATATTGGGCATTTTAACAATCAGGACTAATTAGTGAATCTATTTTGAGTTAGTTTTTTTTTAATTTACACTTGGTGTGTAGAAATTATTTAATGTACAACTAAGAAAAATTTGTTTTTTCCATTTTCGAAAAATATTTTATTCCTATTTAATATAGTGTTATGTTTACATATAGGGTGTCAAAAGAAATACTTATTTCTCCTTTAAAAATTATGTATATAATATGTATGAGTGCACTTAAACAGAAATAGGGATATTGTGGGTGGTAGAATGAACACATGGCAACAGTACCAAAAAGACCTTGGTCTGAAACGTGCCACGTCACCAAAAAGCGTTGGTACTTAATTGAGAAATTTACAACGTAATACTAGCATTAATATAATCTGCTGTTAATGGTAAAATCAGTCAATATTATTTTTTTTTTTTATTGTAATCTGTTTAAGGCTGGGTGCTCCAATATTGCCGTTATCAAAACTAGTTTTATTGCCACTTATTGGCTAATGTTTTCTCATATCTGCATCAAGTGACCCAAAGCCATCTTGTATGCAAATGATCTATGTTAGCCATGTCCGAACATTTACAGAAATGTATTATAACTGTACTGTCTGTCCTTCACACACTAATGATACAAGGATTATATAAACCTCAACTACCTAAAACTACAAATCCTAATATATATTAAGTCTGCCTATGAGGCATAGCTATCGATAAAAAATACAACTGAATTAGTATCCATTTTAGACATGTTGCATTATATAATAAGTTGTATTATTTATATGTTATTATCTACAGTAATCCAGTTTATGTTAGTTCCACTGATGCTCCACTGATGCAGGTCATAAAATAGTTAAAAAAAATAATGAATGGGAGTCCTAACAGCACTAATTCATTTGTCTGGCAGAGTTGTTAAAACAATAACCTCGGGAACCTATTAAAATAACGCGAGTGTCATGAATACGAGCCAGTGAAACATTTTTTTAATAAATCAAGATTTTTTCCTTGTTTGTATTTAAATGCACTTTTATTATCTCCTGAAAGAGCCTTAACCCTCTTATCATATTAGATTTGTGGCCGCAGCACTAATTATGAAGTACTGCACTATGTGTGAAACTGCTGAAAACGCACTTTCTTGACTTTAACAAAGTAATAAATGTCCAGAGTAATACATTTTAAGTATGGGAATTACATAAACTCAAAAGTTGTTCTTGAAGAAGCAATAACAGTTTTGAAGAATAGATTGAGCTGGGAAGCTTTTCAACATTTAGACCTTTCCCAAAAGCTAAATTCATCTGTTAGAAGAAATAAAAGGAACCTAAATAACAAAGATAGGGCAATAGAAAAAAAACAGACGCACTAAGTAGTATCTATATAAACCTTCTTTCATGTAATATTTTTCATTATAATGCAAGAGATGCTATAAACATTACACAAACTTTATTTATATTTTATTAATACATAGTATATTGGTAGTGCGCAACTTAGATCTAATCAGATGTGAACATAGCCATCTACTGTGTATGGTTAAAGAAACTTTGCAAGTAACATAACCACTAAGCGTATCGTAGTTATGGTTCAAGAAGGCTATCGGTGTAGCCCCACTGCTTTTTGTCAAATAATTTTCATTTTTTTAAAAATAAAAAATGGTCTTCTTTTGAGCAGCCAAAGTCCACCAACCAATGTGATCATGAGGAAGACAATAAGCCTGTCTCAATTAAAGGCAATTTTTGTCACCTTTTCTCCCATGCTGCTCCGGCCTTGCCACGGCTAGTCCTGCCTTAATCTTGAAGATCACAGCCTATCCAATGCTTTTCTGTATGAAAGCATTGGGAGGCTATTGCACATGCAAAGAAAATGCCAATCAGCTGCTTTTGTCAATCAACATTTCCTCATAGAGATGCATTGAATCAATGCATCTCTATGGAAAATGTTTAGTGCCTTTGTGCAGAGCATGGATACACTGAATACAACATTCACACAGGAAGCACCTCTAGTGGCGATCTGAGTGACTGCCACTACAGCTGTAACTAGTCAGCAATGTAAACACTGCCTTGTCACTAAAAAAGGCAGTGTTTATAGTGCTACGGCTGCAGGGACAAGCTATAGACACCAGAAAAACTACATTAAGTTGTGGTGGTTCTGGTGACTATAGTGTCCCTTTAATTTATGCATATCCCTAATTAAACAAATGTGGATTAACTGATGTGACTGTAATTGATTAAATTACATGTTTTAAAAAAAAACATTGGTTCAGGAAACAAAACATTGGGTCAGGAAATCAGAGAAATTATAAAAAGCGATGAAGACAACAAAACTACTTGCAAGACAATATATGACACACAGCAAAATGCACTTGTCTTCAGAAAGGAGTGCAGGTTCTGTCTCTAAATTAAGCTGTATTGCCAGATCTCCCCCTTACGGAAGAATACATGCCTCAATCCAAAGATGAGGATACTTTAAATTTATTCCAAAAAAGTATAATTCGGCTATGATGTACAAGGGGGAGCAGAAAGACCACCATTGACAAATTTTCATACCTACTGAAACTTCATCACAGTAAGTGTTGGTAAGCATACAATATGTCAGTGGTGGTCTTTCTGGTTCTCCTTGTATGTCCCAGCTGCATGTCTAGTTCATTTGAAGTAGACATCTTTGGATCGAGGCATCATTTTCTTCCATATGAAGTTGATCCGACAATCTCGCTAATTTCAGGAAAGTACATTAAGCCACTATTTTAAATACTAAAAAAGCACAGGCTTCTACCGTGCATATGAATAAGTGCCACGCTTGACACAAAACTCATCAGGTGGCTCTTTCTTTTCATACATTGGATGTGTATGTTTTTTTATTGAACATTAAATCTTGTTCATTATTTGCATCCTTGAGCGGTGTGCCACGGAGCGTCTTTTTGTCTCCTCTCTTTTTGGTGGGTTGAGAACAGATTTTTTTTATGTGCATAACTAATTAACTCACCTGTGTTTCAACTGTGCAGTTTTCGGTGCCTAGAGTTTTGCAATCTGGATGTTTACTGTTTAGGAGAGGATCCTTTTTGCATGTTTGTGTTGCAACTTTAAATACTTTTCTATGTATAGTTTGCTATGAAAACCATTAACACCTCATAGAAACATCCTATAAACAAATTATATTTAACATTTCATTTTTGGTTTTCACAGTTTTACATTTTTAATACTACTGTGCCAGCCCTAAAATTGTAAATACGTTATCAAACAAAATTGTAAAAAGGTACATTTAGGGAGGAACATAGTCCAGAGTAGCACTTACAGGGGCTTTCCAAGTGCAGAGTTTTATAAGCCATCTTTATATCCAAAGTATCTTAACTGTACCACTATGGTATCCAAAGACTGAATGTGAAAGTGGAGATGATTATAACAGCAGAAAATTTGAACATATTTACACAAACCACGCCCTTTTATTTTTATTTGAAATGAATATCTTTGAAAGCTGTTAAAGCATACCAAGTAACAGTTCATTTAATCTCCTTTGGAGGGAACAAACTGATAGATTTGTCTGTTGCAAAGGAGAGGAATTGGAACGACAAATCATAAGCTTGTTTTTTCCATGTCAACATTAAAAATTAGGTTAAAAAAGTATCTGTAATAACACTCGCTACAAGTTGGCAAAAATAAAAATACACTCACACAAACACACAGGAAAATGGTACCCTAAAGTAGATCTGCAGATATTATTGAACTACACCTCTCATGATACCATTTCACCCTTAAATGTATTAGCCTATGTTGGCATAATTGAACTCAAATGCCAAATTTGTAAGATGTAGCCAGTAGCCAATAGCCAGTGCCTGTAGTTAAATAAAATACTTGTTAAAAGTACTCAGTTTGAAAAAGAAGATTTTAAATTTGATAAATGGACCAGAGAGTAAAATATATTTCTGCTGATGAATTACTTCTACTGGAGACAAACGGTATCATACTGGACATGTGGAAGGGTAGAAAGTTTGGCTTGGTTAAACCATTTTTCCAGAAACTGCAGAATTCTTCAGGGCACCCTAATTTCGGTCAAATGTTGAATTGGCTTGGCAGGATTTTGATATCAAAAACCCGATTTGGGAAGCAAACTCAGATGTAACAAAAGATCACAAAAATGGGCCAATTAGTGTACAGAAAAATATATGCATCATATACATGAGATGTATATATTTTGCAGTACATTGATAGGATAATTTTCCTGCCTTTTGGTTCACAGATCAAGTTAGAAAAAGTAACCAACACAAGGAAAGAAGAGGGGCAGTAAAAATAAAACCAATATTAAGACATTAACCCCTTTTCAATTTTCTTACTGTTCAGGACCAGGGCTGTTTTTACATTTCCCTCTTACTCATTTACTGTACCCGCACATATTATATACCGTTTTTCGCGCCATTTAATTGTGTTTCTAAAGATACCATTATTTTCATCATATCATATAATTTACTATAAAAAAATGTAAAAAAAACAAACTTTTTCTGACCCCCCAAATCTGTTACGCATTTACAACCGCCAAAAAACACCTGTGCTAAATAGTTTCTAAATTTTGTCCTGAGTTTAGAAATACCCAATATTAACATGTTCTTAGCTTTTTTTGAAAGTTATAGGGCAATAAGTACAAGTAGCACTTTGTTATTTCCAAACCTTTTTTTTTTTTCAAAATTAATGCAGTGACATTGTACAAGTTACATTGTAACACTGATATCTGTCAGGAATCCTTGAATAACCCTTCCCATGTATATATTTTTTTAAAAGAAGGCAACCTAAGGTATTACACTTAGGGTATTTTGACTCTATTCATGCAACCATTTTACCACCAATCTATGCCAAATTAAAAAAATAATAATAATTTGTGATTTTTTTTGACACACATAGCAATTTAAGAATACATGTACTGAGAACTTTAAGGGTTACTGCCAAAGAACACCCCAATATGTGTTCAGCAACGTCTCCTGAGTGCAGTAATACCACCCATGTATAAGTGTGTTGAGTTCTCTGGGGACTAAGAGACCTTATTTGTAGTGTGCACATTCCAGTTTTCCAACTTTGAATTTTCACAGCTGGTCATCATGCACCCATGTCCTATTTAGGACATTTTTGAAGCCGGCCAATGTAATTTACCCCCATCAAATAATATATTTTGAAATGTAGACATTCTAGGGTATTTTAAATGGTGGTATTTTAACTCTTTCGATGCACTAATTCTACCACCAGTCTTTGTCAATCTTTGGGTAGTCATTATTGTTTTTTACACAAATTGTACTTTAGGCATGGATTCTCAGTTCCTGATATGTGTTACTGACAAAGAATACCCCAATATGTGTTCAGCAACATCTCCTGAATACAACAGTGCCCCCAAAGTACAGGTTTATGGGTTTTTGCAAACTTACAGGGGTCAAATGTAGGGCTTTCCCTTTTCCATGTTTGCCCCTCGAAATTTGGCAGATTGGTTTGCTGGTCCTATGTTGCCTTTGAGACCGTATAGCAGCCCAGGAATGAAAATGAACCCCATTATGGCATACCATTTGTAAAAGTAGACAACCCAGGGTATTTAAAATGGGGTATGTCCAGTCTTTTGTAGTAGCCACTTAGCCACAAACGCTTGCCAAACTTAGCGTTCATATTTGTTGTTTGAATTTCTTTACACAAAAACTGCACTTCTACTGGTAATTTCATCATTGTGACATGTTTTACTGTTTTAAACACTGATCTTTGTGTTCAGCGAAGTCTCCCGAGTATAACAATACCCCCCATGTACAGGTTTTCTTGTGTTTTGTACAGTTACTGGGTTTGCCTAATTCAGTTTGCCAGATTGGTTTGCTGGGTCTATGTTGCCTTTTGAGACCATATGGTAGCCCAGGAATGTGAATTAACGCCATCATTGCATACCATTTTAAAATGTAGACATACCAGGGTATTCAAAATGGGGTATGTCCAGTATTTTGTAGTAGCCACTTAGCCACAAATGCTTGCCAAAGTTATCATACATATTAGTTTTTTTGCATTTTTTTTACACAAAAACTGCACTTTTACTGGTAAGTTCATCGTCGTGATACGTTTTACTGTTTTAAGCACTCATATTTGTGTTCAGCGAAGTCTCCTGAGTATAACAATACCCTCCATGTAAAGGTTTTATGCTGTTTTGGAAAGTTATAGGGTTAAATATAGGGATTGCCAATTAAATTCTCTGGACTGTCTGACTGGGTTGCCAGGCAGGTCCCTCAAATTATAATTTATATTTATATTTATATATATTTATATATTTTTTAACTTTTTTGCAGTCTGGGGGACTGCCTGACAGCTCAAACAGTCCCCCTGCTGGCAGCTCCATAGACTCCTATTGCGGCCATGTAATCATGGTAATCACGTGGCCCTAGAGGGCTGGTGTTGCCAGAGCTGCTGCAGGAGGACTACTGGGGTCTCTGGCAGTCCCCCTGACCGTGATTGCCGCGGATCGGCGGTCCAGGTAAGTCCAGGACTCCTATTTGCCGCAGACGTATCTAGTCCACGGTCGTTAAGGGGATATATGTATTTATAACGTCATTCTAAATGTATTGATTTAAATATATATGTATATTAATATCAAAATACAGTTAGAACAAATTTTAACTGCTTTATCATTTTCTTAATTTATTTAATTTTTTTCAATTTATTTATTATTTTATTTGTATATATATATATATATATATATATATATATATATATATATATATATATATATATATATATACAGAAATACCAAAAATAAAGGCTTGCACTCACGGTCTGTTGTTTTGAATTAAAATACTTCTTCTTTATTCATATTCGCTTAAAATATAGTTGCTGTCATCTCATCGACGTTGAGTTGATCCTGATGAAAGCCACTGATGTGGCTGAAACGTCGATGAGATGACAGCAACTATATTTTAAGCGAATATGAATAAAGAAGAAGTATTTTAATTCAAAACAACAGACCATGAGTGCAAGCCTTTATTTTTGGTATTTCTGCATATTTTTTGGCTATGGCTGGAATGCACCCGGCATTTTTTGACATTCTGTGAGTGTGTGTGCTGGGTACTATTGGATACTATATATATATATATATATATATATATATATATATATATAAATTGACATTATATATAAAAAAATTTACGTCATTCTAAGTGTATTTTAATATATATTAAAATATATATATATTTAAATATATTATATATTATATATATAATATATATTAAATATGTATTATACACTTTTAATAATGGTGAATGTGTGTTTATGTGCATGTACAAGTACTTAGATCACATATATATATATATATATATATATATATATATATGATCTTAGCACTTTTTGTGTACTTATAAACTTTTATTTAACTTTTTTTAACTTTGTAAATCTTTTTTGCAGGCATTAGGGGGACTGCCTGAGAGCTCAGGCAGGCCCCCTGCAGGCACTGCACAAGCCAGCTATTCCAGCCATGTGATCGCGAGGACCCCACAATCACATGACCCAGGAGGGCCGGATCTGGCAGTAGGGGTCTGTCTGAGCTCCCAGGAAGACCTCAGGATTGCGATCTCTGGTGGGGGATCACCAGTTATCAGGTAAGTGGCCATTTAAATGATGTACCAGGTACGTCCGCGGTCGTTACCGACCATTTTTAGGTGGACCTACCTGTTACGTGATTGGTTGGGAAGAGGTTAAATAAATAATATATAAACATATATAGTAGTTTTTACATTCCTTTTTTTGCTCACTTCTCACTTGATCTTGATCTTGACTCACTAAAGTGGGAAATTAAAGTGAATTAAAAGGGAATTTCAAATTTAAGGCCAAAGTAGCCAAACTGGAAGCATAGATGACTTAGAGAATGTTTCCAGGTTGGCTATTTTTACCTTGACTTTAATTTTCGTTTTAGTAAATACCTCTGTTAAAGACTATTTCCTAATCATCAAATTTGGAGAAATGGTGGTAATAGAAACCTAGGTTTGAATCATGGTCCGACCACCATAAGTAAGTGTCCTGGGGCAAGACACTTATCAAAATATATCTGCAAATCCTCATAGGTTGTAAGCCTCTTTGAGCAAGGTCTTCTTCACTACTTGTCTCTGTATGTCAGTTATGTGTTTTCACATGAATTGTCCAAGGAATTTTATAAGTAAAGCCAATGTAACCTGGTTGTAAAATGTTCTTAAGCCTTGATTTAATATTTTTGATTAAGCATTCCAAATTACTTAATATTTTTGGATACATTTTACATTTTTAATTTATTTTTTTAAATATCAAAAAATACATCATATAAAAGAACACAGTAAGGTATAAAAAAATACTTAAATATGACTAAATTTAAATATTTTTCATAATATGAAATCATTTATCCAAACAAATGTAAGAGTTTAAAAACATGATATTAAATCAAGGCCTTGGCTCTTTACATGACTATTTAGGTATACATTCCCCCATTCCATAGTCAAAGTCTGACCATTCTCAGGTTAGTGAATACCAACCTTAAGTTTAACACTCTGCAAGACCATCTTGATTACATTTGATTAAGGAATTTGATGGCGTTTCTGATGCTGAGTCTAGATTTTCCCTACTATGAGTTCCGATAGGCAACTCATGTAGACCAAATGGAATAGAATGTTTTCTTTAGAAATGTACTGCCAGAGTTAAATTTATGTCTTGTTACAGAATCTCTTCTTCTATGTGACATTAATAGCGTATCTCCTTAGGTAAATTGAGTGTTCAGCTAAAATCATACTTTTCATTTGCTAAGAGCAAAGAGCATTTCAGTTGCAATAGCGCACCTCATGTTTTAACACTGCCCTAAAACTCAGAGTTGACTGATAAATTACCTTAATATTTTCTGATTGGGCAAACATTTAAATGTGTTGCATGGAATAATGAACGCTCTATGGCTTGCTCTCTATACAAACTAACTATAAAGTTTCAGTAACATCACCATATAGTTCAGGGATATGCACTGCAGATGTTTTGGACTACACATCCCATGATGCTTTGCCAACGTTATGACCGTAATTTGGTGAGATGTAGTCCACAACATCTGGCGTGCCGAAGGTTGCCTATCCCTGATATAGTTATTCCGTTTCTTTGTAAAGTTTCACAATTGTTTTCTCAGACAGCATAGTCAGACACTTCTGGAAATATGTTTAACATGATTAGGAAAAATACTTACCATCACAATGTGTTATTTTCCCCCAGGGGAGCCAAGTCGTGATTAAACATACATAATAACATCACACATTATTTTATACAGCACTTATCATTTTTAATTGCTGACATGGGGCTTGTAAGTTAAATGGGTTCTGATTAAATCAGAATATTGTATTACTAATGACCGGGTCAAACAGCAACTTTTGCTCATAAACAGAGAAAAAAAAAAGTGCTAGCTGTGCACGTTTCATGCCAGGCCATTATAGCGTCTTCAAAGCGAGCTGACATCTACTCTAGTTACATTCTGGAACTCATAAAACTTCTGAAAGTGTTATATTGGTCTAGTAAAGCTGGCAGGCATAAGAAGAGTAATTCTTGAAGGCATTTTTTTTTTTTTTTTTGGTGGATATTAAGTATTTCACACATGCTGTGGAAAATGTTAGTTTTTTTCCCCTTAACATTTAATGTTTTTCAAAGCATAATGAAAAGCAGACAAGAGTATGCCTGAGTGTTTCTGTGTACCATGTTGTGAGTGGTAGACTTTTGCATTATGTTAGGGCTGTTCTTGACGACCAATAACACAGCAAGTACATCTTATTGAATCAGTTACCATTTCAATGCTTGTGTGTAATGTGTTTCAGTCTTATTATTGTAATGTTTTAAGAATTTTCAAGGCTAAAATAGTTTGAGTCTCTGTTGGAAAAAGACAAAAATTCTTAAAGGAAATAATTCACCAGTATTTAAATGATTACATTTATGTTCACATAGCTTTGAGTGACTACGTGTAAGGTTTACATTAAAGTAAGTTCTAATATCTCTGCATTCTTTGTCAGTTTTACTGTTATAGAATCGTCTTTAGATTGTGAGCTCCTTTTTGTGAGAATTAAATGTTTGTCTTTGTTGCTATTGTACAGCACTGTGGAATATGTTGATGCTATAGAAGCAATTGTAATTTTAATTCTATAAAGATCATATTTCTCCTGGCATGGACTGAGTTTGTTCCATTCTATTCTGTTGGTAAAGGGTTTTGTGTTGGATGGAGTTACCTCAGGCCTATCCTCAAACAGCAAAAAGTCCATGTGATTCTAAAGTCTCTGCCATACCAAAATAAAACAAATAAAACAAAAATAAACATTGTTTGAGTCTAGTCCACCCTTATGGAGTCTATACATAAAATCAAACATTCAACTGTACTAAGTCGTAGTTCGAACCGGTCATATTTTATCATAGATGTTTAGCAAACTGATAAATATAAAAAACTTGAAAAACAATAAAACACAAACAAAACACATGATCTTTTCAGTTCTGTAGAATATAGTACTTTTGGCCTATCAATAATTCAAGGGTCTAAAGAACAAGAATCATAGAGGTGAAGTGGAATATCCAACATGATCTAGGAGTAAATTAAAACAAACTATTACTATGTTTTGGGTGAGTATTAATATCCAAATAGAAGATGCAAAATAATTATAATAAAAACAAGAGTGGTGGCTAAAATAATAAACTATAAATGTAAATTATATATAGATTATATATCTATAATAATTTAAATTATAGATCTGAACTGTTAATTTTGACTTTTAAAGGTGCTGGTTTCATCCATGCCGTGCCTGTCTTTCTGTAGCTGGCTCTGGCTCCACGGTTGAGATCATCAACCATGATAATCAAAGCCAATCCAATGCTTTCTCAAAGCAGGAAAGCATTGGGAGGCTATTGCACATGCGCTGCTAAACACCATGCTGCACCATTCAACCTCTCATGAATTAACTTTGCAGCACTGGACTAAGTGACTACCACAGGAGATGTTTTTTATGAAAAGACAGTGTTAAGCTGTAGAGGTTCTGGTTACTATAGTGTCCCTTAAATAAGAACAAACTTTATTTACACAATCTAATTAAAATGCATCCTTCTATGAAATTCATTTTTGCAGAACATTGTCATGTAAACATATACACCAATTTTATGGATCTGCTTGAAAATGGATAGATGTACATTTAATTTAATTCTGTTACTTTATTCTCTGATATAGAAACACTCAAAGGGTGTTTTAGGGCATATTTGTAATACCCACTTAAGGCAATCATCTCAAATAAGCTTATTCTCAAGCCTCAAAATGCTGCTCCAAGTGAGTAGCACAAAGGTACCCTAATACTCCCTTTGAGTGCCTGTTCCATTCTGTGCGCACCTCGATTATGTAAGCTGGGTGGCTGCTGGCGCAGAGTGTGCCACTTTATTTTTGTGTATTGATTCCTAAAAATATGAAAATCAATAGCATTATTGTTCTGTGTATTACTTGTGGCATTACTTACCTCCGCCGAGCCGCGCAGACCCCCTCCTGTTGGGCGGTGCAACCACTTCACGCGACCGCGTGGCACACTGAGGGAGACTAACCTCCCTCGATCCTGGCAGACCTCCTTCTGCCGCGCGGTCTGACAGAACTACGCAGCCATGCGACAGGACGTCTATATATGTCATCTCATCTTAGCGATCCTAATCTGTTTTGGATTGTAGTGATGACGTGGACCTATCAGAACATAGGTAAGCCTATTTAAGGCTTGTTTTAGCCCCCATTCATTGCCCTATTGTGGTTTCTATTGGAACCTCGTTTAGTGCTCTTAGTGATTCCCTTTTGATTTCCTGTGTTTGACCCTGGCTTCGTATTTGACTCGTGATTTCTGGTATCCTGACCCCAGTTTCGTATTTGACTCATGATTTCTGGTATCCTGACCCGACTTTTTATCGACTTTAAATATTCCTGTTAGTCCTGTCCTTGATTTATCTTGTCCCTGTTTCTTCTTGTATAGTGACGTTAAGTCCGGCCATTCTGATGCTCGGTAATACATCTTTCGGATCCACCTTTTCTGGTTCCCTCTTTCCTGCGTGTTGTTTTACGACTCCTGTGACATTACTGCATTTCATTTGTGCTGAAATATTTTATTAATATTTGAACTCACACAGTGATTAACAATGCATTGTTTTCATTGTACAACCTTCTGGTACTCAAAGTGCATTATTACCATTTATCTCAGATCATTTAGGATTTATGATCTTGCCAAGACCCTGATTGATTGGTGTGACCTTCCAGCTCTTAAAAGGCATTGGCTCATCTAACATGCAGATCATTTGTGTGCCCCTTTCTTTTCAGTAGTCCATATGTGTTGATCTCACAATCTTCCAGTTAGCCAATAAGTTAATTGTAGGTTATCTTTCTCTCAACTATCCCTGGGGACAGACACAATATCTAGCAATTCATATATATTCATAGTTCTGCATTCCAAGAGCTGATTTTCTGTTTGGCACCTGTTATGCATTAACAAACTGTTAAATCTAACACCCTAAAAATGAACTAAAATCTCGAGGCTAGAGAAAATGCTAATTAAAAGACGGCAGCTTCGCTTCCAAGAGGCAAATAAACGGTTTTATTTAATAAATACTATTTATTGTGTAGCAATGGCCTACTTTTTAGTATAATAGTTTAATTAATGATGTCTCTCCACAAGATAAAAAGAAAACTGCTTCAGTTTTGGATTTTATTTGTATACAAATATATGTAAGTTTGTATGCATATATGGATTTCGTTCGAGGTTATTATTTCAGGACTTCTTAAAATAGCTACCCTGCTGCTGCAACAGCAAGTCTAAATCCGCACTTATCGGAGTTGGTTTATTCAGCAACTTCCAAAATAATGAAAACGGAAGCAATCATCATTGAAAATACATTTTTCAGTAATAACTCTGCAGTGCAGAAACTGCAGAGCAAATCTTACGGTTTAAGTGTAATAAAAAAAAGAAATGTTTACCAGTGGTTCTAAAATTATTCTTCATGGAATTGAAATAGGTGACATTACCATATAAACAGCTTAAATGGATGCTTAGGGCCAATTTGAACTATGGATCCACCATCAAAACATGGTATAGAGCTGTATGCAGGTGTGAAGCATATTGATCTGAAAATTATTTTTCTTTATTCTTTTAGTTTTTTTGTGTTTTTTTTCTAGATGTATGTATTGTGTTCGAGAATTTGAGTAACCAAAGTAATTTGCTAGACATTTATGAAACATTTTGTATTAGATTGTTCATTATTATTGGAAACATTATGTGTGTTTGTGTGTGTTAGGGGTTTGGTTGGGTACCCTCAAGCAGGGCAGTTCTGAACATTTGTATTCAATTAGCTAATAACAATTTATGCAACTATATTGTAATTTAGAACAAGAACAATGTATCTTATTTACACAGACTGATTTCTACATACATTTATTGTAGCGTTAACGATACATCACTGTGAGTATTATTGATGTGGAGCTCTATTATACACTCAGACACACCAACAATATAAAGCTTTTAGAAAAGAGGACATTAGGATAGAAAAGAGTGTCAGATGGATTTAAGCCCAAAAAAGTGGCACTCCTAAATAGGGTAACATGGAAGGTATGTCCATATACATACATGCAAAGGCTTGGCCTGCAGTTGTTGGAGGGGCATGTTACCCTACTTAAACCCCCCTACTCACCTTCCTTCATCCCATACGTGCTTTTAGCGATTTGCATGTCCCCACCCTCCATTCCCTCTATCTATACTTTTCATAACACCTCATGGGTTTGCCCTCTTTTATTACAGGCCTACCGCAACGTCGGTTCCGGCACACCTCAACCGACTTATCCCTCCCCATACTATGCTACTCTTCATACGCTTCCTTTACGGCCTTATTTGCCCCTCACACAATTATTACTTGTGAAGCTGACTGTGTATTGCATATTTGAATCTTTTCTAAAATGGCAATGAATTAGCCACAAATAATTTGGGCTAATTTCACTTGGATTATTTAATACTCACCTTGCACTTCCACACATATGTGGAGCATATACTGTATGTGTGTGTTTGTGGAGGGGCAGTAAGTATCAATACCCTCTGTGCTCAGCAAACTGAATGACATGCTGACCGATCAACTAGTATATTTATAAGTAGCAAGCATAGGAACACATAGGCAGGATATGCATTGTTTTAAGTAATATTTTGTATGCAAGAAGAGAGATACATATACCCAATTATTTTTTTAGATTTTCATTCAGTTGTAACAAAAGCTTAATTCTTGCTTCATTATCTATGTGCATAGAACCAAGACGCTGTTAAGCTAAAGTAACGATGTACATGTTCATGCTCTTTTTTTAAGTTTTGAAAAACCTCTCTTCATAATTCAATTTGGAAACAACTCTCACCTAAGACCTTAAACCTAATCATTGACTGAACAAGTTCTTTTGAAGAAAAGAATAAAAAAAGATTATAGAAATTATGATATTTCCTACTGCTCACTCATGATCCAGATTGATGTTTGAGATAGCATCATTGAACGTTCAACCTGGTTTTCTCATCAGTAAAAGAACTTCTGAACATTCCACTTAAATAAAATATGGGCAATAGCAGACAATGTATCTAGATCTCTGAGAACAAATGGCTAATAAAGTGCAATAGATCTTACCCTTTATGTACCAAAGACTTTCCAGATGTAAATTTATGTCATGAATCACATTGAATAGGATGTATGTGAGCACAAAAACACTCAATTATCAATCACTTCATGGTTTGTTATATTTATTCTCATTCAAGCTACAATGCTGTTGAGCATTTTGTTTTGATTAAAAATGAATAGCTGCTTTTGACCCAGGTGGATTAATTTCACTTCCAGTGAGTATCAAGTTAATTATCGTAAACTACAGCTAGGTGAAAGAACCCATTAACAGACAGAGCAAATAATTTCTCTCCCCTCCCTTGTGCTAACTGTTGTTTTGACTGAACATTCTAATGGACAATTTTCATATCGCTGCGATGAGATTAATTACACAACAATAACTCAGACAAGGAAAAAAAGGGACCCTATTTTAATGTAGACATGGGTTTCCACAAGCCAAATAGTAGATGCTAAATGATGGAGAGGAAGCCGCTTTATTATTCACAAGACACTAATAAAGAATTAGTTGCAATGCAACAGTTCTTGCCAACATTAATTTTGGAAAACACAGAAAGAGATACCATTTAAATGGCCAATTATGCTATGTATATAATAGCCCTAATGTGATGTCATTAGTGCTTATTCTCAATCAAACCTTTATATTATATATATTATATGTTATACATATGTGCTGTCAAACTGAAATGCTGACTGAATAAATAATTTGTGTTCTACTAAGAAGTCTCTAGAGTGCTGTTTTTTGCTAATTATATAAATATAAATACATTGATACTTACATATATTGTATTAGCCACACAGAAATACATCATTAATCTCTCATGAACCTCGATTTTGAAAACAAATTCCCTACAAAAAGTAATCCATCCATATCAAGATTTACTTGTCATGTTCTGATTGGTTGACTTAAGCTGACAATGGCTGGGCCTTGTTATTTAGAACCAACACCCACCGCCAATGGGTAAGGGGCAAAAGTGGGACAATAGGTCCACCACCTTGTTATTTAGGGCCCCAATGTGCTGTTAATGGGTGGAGGATTGGGGTTACTCTGTGTCCCCCATTATATTTACAGCCCTTACATGCTGCAATGGGTGGTGGCTGGGGGTGGACACTATGTCAACCTACTCATTTAATTTAATAACCCCCTTTTATTTTAATGAGGAACACAGTTAATTATTTAATCAGGTGTGCCAGGTCCCCCTTTATTGGATAACGACTGGGCAGCAATAGTGGGTAGGGGCAGGAGAGGAATTTTAACCTCATTCATTTACTAATACTAATACAAATTATTTTTTACTTAGTATTAGTAAAGTTGTCTGAAATATAAAAATTACAAAAAAGTAGGTCTTTCCCGCCCAAAAAGGATTAAATATTGAAAATAATGACTAGATTTTGTCCAAAAGCAAATGAAGATATGGACAAAATTCATTTCAAATGAAACAAAATGTTTGGGGGGCAAAAATGGAAAATTGTTTCATAATAACTGATATTTTCCTTTACCGATAATGGGCCATGACAGGACTACTTTAGGGTTAGCTTCACCAATCACTCCCACTGGACAGGATTACATTCTTAATCTATAAATGGCCACCTGAACTATGATGCCCCAGTTTGTAATAAGCTTACACCCAGCAAGGGATGTGTAGTGCTACCATAGCCCATTACCAGGAAAGAAAAATCAGTAAGTATAAAAACAATTCTATTTTCCCGGCCATGGCCATGGCAACACTACTCTAGGGCAATGCTCAAGCTAGACAAACCTTGGGAGGGGAGATAAAAACACATAACAGCAGAATGCCTGCTGAAATTGTATTAAAGACAATTACAGAGGCTTAGAAAGCTGAAAGGAAGGCAGCACCATTTTGAGACTCTTTAGAAAATTGTGACGAAGTGCCCTTCGCCACTTTGTCCTGGAGAGGCCTGCTTGCCTGCCTCCTCCCCTGCGACTATGGTCCTGGACTATATTGCACGTTAAAACTATATCTGGGCTTAAAGGAATTTTCATTGTGCTGTCTGTGGCTCTTTAAATGGGCTGTACAGAGACTATGGACACATAAAATATGTTTAAATGCCTTGTTGGGATTCGGTAGTAAAACCGTTCGTATGATTCTATACGAATCCTTTGTGTACCGAATAGATGGCCGCCATTTCGGGACTTACACGTGTTCGCGGCCATCTTGCGTACGAACAGCGGTGTTTGCCTGTGAACGCATGGAACTAAAATCGGAAGCACAAACAGGCGAATACCGCTAAGACCTCCAGACATCCAGAACTTCGTACGGAAACTACCGAACGACCGGCCGTTCGGTAGTTATACTTAGCATAGTATGGGGATTCTAGCGATCACGGAGATGCGAATGGATGGCAAGAATTTTGTATCTTTTGTTCATGCGAACGGAGACCGACCGCAAGGCCAAAACTCATGGAACTATTTTCGGCTAGTTGGTCTGTGCGGTCGGTCAAAACTTTGGAGCTCTGTATCTCCCAAACTATTCATCCGAATGGGCTGATTTTTGGACAGACTGTTCCCCTGAACAAGGGCTATCTGGGGGTATACCAGACTTAAAGCTGTACCCCCTGTTTTTGGGGTACATCCAGAACTTGGGTAAAATAATGTACATTTTAATTATGTTATGTGTTTATCTGAGGGGAGGAGACGTGGGGGTGTTACCATGCATGTGATTGGTCAATTTCATCCTCCCCCTGGGAGTGTCCTGTGTGTATCCTTTCCTAATAAAAATCAGGCTGGGTGTTCCAGTCCTCAGTTCTTCTTGACCCTTCAAAACGTAGCCTTGTCTCGTTATTGGAGGGAATTGCTGTATCACACTGGGGATTGCTATGCTCTGCATATTCCCCTGGGCTTAATCACTTAGCTCTTTTAAGAGCTTGTTCCTGTTACGCTCTCCTGGAGGAGAGGTCTTCCCCACACGGTCCTGGAGGACAGAAGCCGATCCAGGGTGGAAGGAAGACGGCGCGGCTCCAGTTAAGCTACGGCGGTTGTGGAGCGTGCGGTGGTTGTGGTGTCGTCTGCAGTGCTTGGAGTCCTCTGAGAGCGCTAGGAGCATCCATCAACGGAGGGTACTCGGTCAGAGTACACAGAGCTCCGTTACAAAGATATTACATGAAGTTAATAGTGTGAATAAAGGTATTCTGAGAGGCCCATGAAGCTGCTCTGCTGATCTATCTGGAAGCCTGGTTCTTTTCTCAGAAGACAGAAGGTGTTGCTTGAGAGAGAAATTCATTTGAGCTCTTATCTTCACAAGATCACAGCCATATCCTATATGAGTATCCTGGGGTTCCTATCCTCCACAATAGGTCTGACTAGATGGGCTTATTGGCACATCGCAATTCTCCAAAAATCCTTCTTGGCCCAGTACAGGCATTAGAATTTGGACCAGCCATACTCCTGACAAGCCCTAAGATTCTCCAGGCTGTAGTAAAAATATGTCATTGTCAAATTTCAGTAAATCTCATTTTTTTTTAAACTTACTTGCATAAAGCCTCTAAACGTTACTGCAGTAAATGATAAAGGTAACCAGTATGATTTAAGAACTTAATTTTCCTTCAGGCCTCTTATTACATGTTACAAACCCCATTTTTTTTTTTTGTTTTCTGTGTCTTTTTATTCTTACAGTGTAATTTCTAAACATTTTTTTTGTGAATTATCTTGTCTCTGAAATAAATATTGATCATGATGATGATGATGATAGCAGTGGCTGCACATGGCTAGGTTACAAATGCCAGGCACACAACTCTACTCCTTTGTTCCCTGACATGTTGTCTATAAAATGGTGTATATCCAAAAAAGTTTTAAAAAATCACTGTTAAAGTGTTGCGCAACTATGGTCCCAGCTACATGAAGAAGCTCTTGGTGCCAACACTACTTCTGCACCCAGTCGATCAACAGATTACTTAAGGTAATAAGTATCAGTAAACATCTTGACGTGATGGTTTTTGTCATGCTACTCAACCCAACTCACTCCAATACACAGTAAAAGAAGCTCCAGTGAATTTAAAAAAAAGAAACACAATACACACCTCTTTTCTGAAGTCTTTTGGTGATAACAATTTGAACATTTCTTAAATGAAATTTAAACCTCTACAACAAATAACACTGCACATCATTTGGAGACCAGCTAGAAGAAGAACTCGTTTAAAATTTTCATTATTCATTTCAATAACCACTTTAATGGGACAATTAAAATAAAATTTAATTAAATCTAAAAAATAGAATTTAACAAGTAGAAAAAAAAAATAGTATCAGAGCCATTTCTTTAGAAACACGATCAAGTAAGTTTCAACCATTAGTAATACATGTAATAATTGTCTAAAATGTTCCCGACATCCTTGAATGATGTGCCGGCTGAAAAGTTATTTTAACTTTTTAAATAACTGCGGCACTGACATCAAGCAGCACAGGAAATTCATTAAAAATATATAACAAGATGTACCAAACAAAATCTTTTTGATTATGCTGTATGACTGAGCAGAAGCCAAAAAGCAATGAATGTGGACACAAAGCCTAGTATCAATAAAGATGTCTGCACTACAAAGTACTGAGCACAAAATAAACGTTTTTTAGCACATCTTAAAGACTTGCAAGGTCTTTTCTTTACATCACGCAGTTCACAAAGAGATGTTTTAATATGCTGCATGAAAGCTCTCCAACATTTTTCATATTTAATACAATCTTCAATTTTTATTGGCAAATCATTTCTTGGTAACGTTATTTTGATGTCAGCTGAAATGGAAACTTGGCTCAGTGTGAGGTCATCTCCTATCACCTGTCAGTGCTGTCATGAGAACCCGCCAAATAGACCGCAGATCTAAGGTATATCTTGGCCCAGTTTTACTAAAAAGATCATGAAAAACCTACGACCACTTAACACTTTGTCTAACATTTTTAAGGCATATTTCATCATTTAAATTCATGTTTAAAAAGTGAACACCAAGAAAAATCAGTTCATTTATTACACATCTTTAATTAAGAGCTAAGAGCTAATAGAGATACAAAGCCGTGATTATATATATTACAGGTACAAAACCAGTTCACAAAAAGCTAAAAGGGTACAGAATAATGTCTACAATGCTAGTTTTACATACGACGCATGTTAAAATATATATTAACAATTATCATTGTATCCATAATGACCCAGTATGATCAGATCAGACTGTAATGGACAACGAGTCATCTGTAAACTCACTTTAAAATTTAAAATTTGGCAGATAATAGTCCATCACATGGATGAAATTATCTGCACATTTCCATTGTAATCGTTTTCAATCCCAGGCTCTGGTGACTCAGGAGGTCTGAGAAGATCCCAATGGAACTGTGCCCCAACTGAAGCTCATACAAGTGATATATGTAATGTACTGCCAACAGCACATTATTTAAATCAGGTCTGTTTAGTATTACTACTTAAAACAATAAGATTCTGATATCCAAAGAGATCTGGAAGACGATCAACTCTGCAACTTTTTCTACTCCTGTTGGCTAGCAGGAGAGCTGCATTCATACAAACTTCCACTACGCTCACATCTATCCATAGATTCATGCATACTTATACATCAGTGGAAACATGGAAAGAACATCTGATTATGTTTACATGTATATGTAATTGATATTGTGTCAGTTGTTGCAGAAATATGGTGTTGGGTTCGTGTAGATATAAAATGATAAATAATGCTCTGAAACACTACATATTATTGTGGGCTTTTGTAATATATCACAAATTCTAGAGTGTTTCTAATTACTGTGTGGTTCTATATACTGTGTACAGTCATGTACACTACTGATAATACAGTGTGTATCAGTGTACAGAGGATCAGGTTTAACAATGATCAAAAAACCATATAATGTATATCAGGGCTTGATAAATTTGCTTGGAATCCAAAAGCCAGCTAAAAAAAGTTTTTACACTAACAAAGCATTATTTTCAACAACAAAAATGCAATTCATAAGGGGAATCTATAGTCACAAAAAGCACCATAGCTTAATGAAGTGGTTCTGGTGTCTATAGCCTGCCCTTGCAGGCTTTTCAATGTAAACACTGTCTTTTCAGAGAAAAGACAGTGTTTACATTGCTACCTAGTAACATCTCTAGTGACAGTCACTCAGATGGCCATAAGAGGTGCCCAACCTCTGCAGTGTCTCCACCCTCTGCATGGATGCGCTGAATGTTCCACATATAGATGCATTGATTTAATGCAGCTCTATGAGGAGATGCTGATAGGCACAGCACAGTGTTTTGCAGTGCATATTCAATAACCTCCCAATGCTTTCCTATGGGAAAGCACTGGTTTAACCAAGATCCAGCCACAATGAGACCAGCACAGCGTGGGAAAAAAGTTTAATAAAAAAACATCTTTCCCATGTGATTGGAGGGGAGACAGACACCTAAACAGACACACTCACTGACTGACACACACTCAAGACAGACACTCACACATACTAACAGACAGACATAAAAACACACTCAGACACACACTCACTGACTGACAGACACACTCTATGAGAGACATGCACACTCACTGACAGACAGATAGACAAACATGCACTCACATACTCATACTCATTGACATACAGACACACACTCACTGACAGACATAAACACACTCACTGACTGACAGACAAACACACTCAGACACACACATACTCAATGTCAGACACACACACTCACTGAAAGACATACACATACTCACTTACAGACAGACATACACACACATACTCACAGGCAGACAGACAGACACACACTCACTGACAGACAAATACACACACTCACAGACACACGCTCAACTTTAACTCTCAAGTAAAACCTACTTCAAACTTGTTTAATCAAATGGAAAACACAAAAAACATAATTTTTGCTAAAAACTCGAAATATAACTCTTTAGCCCAGTCTCAGTTATGCGCTAATACTCCCACGTTAACCATACTTGCACATATTTTCTCATATACACATTTGCTACTGCAGAAACACTACTTTAGCTGTTTATCTGTATACACTTACACATGTTATGTTTATATAGGACTTGCACAGTGAGAAGTATTTATATTTCAGCTATTGTCTCTGGAAACGATTTTTATTTATTTTTTTCAAATGAAACCACACAAAAACATGAGATTCTTATTCTTGTTCCTAGCCATTATTTTGTCTCAAAGCGCAAGAAATGCATGCAAAAGGATTTAGTTTTTCAAAAAAGCAAATTCCTGTTTCTAAAATGAAATTCCAACAAGTTAAAAGGAAAAATAAGTGTTGCTCTGGCAGTAAGCCAAAAAGCAGGCACACGAAGAAACCTTGAATTCTACATGGGGACCAAGCTTAAGAAAATATTCCATCTATCAACTGACAAGAGGCCTGGGTCAATAAACGGGGGATTTGTTAGTACATGTGAGACCTTGCTGAAGGGTTTCTAAACATTCATGGAAGTTAAAAGGGTAAAGATGTTTTGGATACACATAACACATTAAGTGATATATTAACAGGACACAAATAGCAATTGAACTAAACAAACATCCATATGTCTCTACTCATGAAAAACACACGCAAGAAGAGAAGCATTATGGTATTGAACATAGGTGCCCCCCTTTGTCTCTCCTTCTCTTTTGAATTAGCATTTCGGAGGAATAGCGGCTGATGGCCAGAATGGTAAATCCTACTAATCGTAAAAAGGCCAGGACATGTACGCTGAGATATGGGGCCACTCATTGCACAGTGTCTGTCACAAATATTCTGCTCATTAAAATATATTTAATATAATATATAAAATGTATATAATATGTTATTTTATCGGTCAGAATATACATACATATATACATTAATATATAAATATATATTAATGAATATTAATATATGGTGGAAAAATTTGCTTCAGCCGAATTATATGGTGAAAAGATTATCATCAGACAAATTATTTCATTCACTGCAAAAATAATTTGGTCTGAATATTATTGATGCAGCGATTCGGCAGCGATTCGACATGACAAAACTTATTTCAATATACCTGATGAAAATGCACCTTAGAGTGTAATGCCAAATATATGCACAGAATTTATAAATACTGTATATATTTATCTAGTTGGAAATTTGATGGACCACATTCTAAACATATTCTGAATAGAGATGTATTTTACCATTCAAACTTGTTTCACATTTGATCAACAATAAGGTTTTTTTTGGAGTGTTCACTTACTTTTGACCATTCTGTTGTGAACTCTAAAAGTTTGGTTCAGCTAACCCCTGTTTTTTTGTATTCTTTATTTCTTTATTTTAACTTTTTGTATTGATTTACTGGTTGTCCCCTAGCCATCAATCTTTTTTTTAGGTGCCAAGGGCCGAGCAGCACATCACAAACAACTCATCCATTGTTGGGTTTGCTTGCTTCATCATTCACTCACATTGTTATTTGGAGTTACAGAATTGCAATTTAGCCAAAAACAAATGCACATGCCTAATGCATCTATTTATCAATGGGCTTGTCAGGAGATCAAGAGTATATATATATATATATATATATATATATATATATATATATATATATATATATATATTATCAAGAGATGAAGAGTAAATATTTATATATTTATGTTATTTATAATTTTTATTGTATATAGCAAAAACTAAAAGTTTATGGAGGGGAAAAACATGTGATTGAAAACCCCTTTCACCTGAAGTCTGTGGATAGTTAATACAATGTTAAGCAAAAATCTGCACACCACTCAAGCCATAAGACTTTCTTTTCCCACAGGAATCACAAATTTGCAGTGATGTTACTACTGCAAAGGATTCTGGGTGGGCATATGCAAATGAGTTTAAGAAAAAATCACATTTTTGCCTCATTCCATTTTAAACATGGATTCCTTTGAGTCTGTGTTTGCTGTATACAACAGCTTTGAACACACAACTTAGGAAAAGATGCAAAGCCAGTGAACCACTCATGGACGCCAGTTTTATTGTTAATGCAACTCAACAGCATGAGGGTGGTTACTGGTTTGCTACTGAGGCTTGATAGTGCTTGGGAAGAAAAAACAAAAAAAGGTTATGGTAGGGAGAATTCTGTGGGAAAAGCAAGTCTTATGGCTTGACTGTTTGCAGATTTTTGTTTAACATTGTATTAACTATATATATATATATATATATATATATATATATATATATATATATATATATATATCCTCTTAAACGCTTGACAAGCCCATTGAAAGGCTGTGTGAACAAAATACAGTTATATGACATATGTCTGGGCCATATAATGTAATATGGTTCTTTAGAATTGTGGGCTCAAATCTTGGGAAGTGTCAGCCTAGCTTAGTTATTTGCTGTAAGTTATCTATACCATGTTATACCTGAAAATATTAAATTTGCTGTTTCCTAACTGGCTTGGAGTTCATCTATGCATGATTTACATAAGGACAAGTTTGGGTTTTTCCTTTGAAATTTAAATTAATTGCATCAGTCTAACTCATGCATGCATTAGCTAACAGGCATTGATAGATATTGTGAGCTAAGGAAAAATGTTAATGCACAATGTTTGTAAATTCAATTCCAACTCCCAACACCCTATACGTTTACTGTTACTAAAGAAGTTATAAATCACAGGAAAATGTAAATACTTGGTACTGGTAAGCAAACATATATTATTCTGACACAAAGGTGGAAAAGGAGAAAATGAAACAGAGTTTATATTCTCATTTGCATTGTGTGCCCTGGCTGTGCCCTGGCTGTGCCTGGACTGAACTAAATTGTGATGTCACTTGCTAAAACAATACACATTTTCCAAAGAAAATGGAGCGTGAAAAAGGTTAATAGAGAATATAGTAAATTCAACATGTTATTCAATTGTGTAATTACCAGAGACAGTTCAACTTTAATGAAAAGCATAGAACTATTAATATCATTCTAAAATTAAAAACACAACAAAATATATTACACATATAAAACAAAAAAGTGAAAACTAACAGTGCACCAATGATAAAATCTTACTATTATATTTCATTTCACTGTGCTCTTTGGTCTCATTGGCTGGTTATATACTGCATGTGTCACATCCTGCTCCTGTTGCAGATCATTTCTGTCTTAGCTTCTGATATCCAGTACGCTGTTTACAATTCTTGTTTAGTTTTTCTTGGTATTTCTGGTTTTCTATTCTATGTCTGGTTTTCTTTATGCTGGGTTTTCTGGGTTCATTCCTTTATTCCGTTCCTGGAATTCCCAGTCTCCTGGATTCCTTTAAATGTTTGTTTTGTGTTGCCACACCCATTCCTTTGCCATTTAATCCTTTTTGTTTCAGTCTGGTCCTGCTAGCAGTGGTCTCATTTCCTCTGCTCCTTTCTTTGCAGGTAATTACCCACTGTAATTGGAGTACTTTGGCGCAGTGGTGGGCTGCATACATCTTGGCCATTTATGTATGTCTAAATC
Organism: Pelobates fuscus; assembly: GCF_036172605.1. Taxonomy (NCBI): domain Eukaryota; kingdom Metazoa; phylum Chordata; class Amphibia; order Anura; family Pelobatidae; genus Pelobates; species Pelobates fuscus. The sequence goes on from NC_086317.1 coordinate 274,634,370, forward strand.
TCCAATGTTTATTACATATATTGTACTTAGTTATGTCTCCTCTTGTTTTGCCTTGTATCTCTTGTCTTGTTTTATTTTATTCCCAGTCCATATACAGTCCTGTCCTGTCCGTCCCATGTCCTATTAATGTTTCCCTCATGTATTGTGTACGTGTTCTGGGTTCTGCTTTCTGTCCTTCTCTGGTAATGGGTTCTTCTTAATGGGTTCTTCTAGTCTTGTCTTATCTTGTTTGGTGCCTGTTCTTGTCTTGCCTTGTTTCTAGTACTGGATGTATTTCTTCTGCAGAGCCTCCCTATCCAGATCCTGGGAGGTCTGCAAATTATCATCTAGCACCTAGGATCCGCAGAAGCTGCATTAGGGCCCTGGTATGTGGCCGCACAAACGCTGGTGCTCAACACCAGGGGGGCGTGTGGTTACCCTGCAACTGGCCCTGATAGTCCAATTCCACGCTAAGACTCCCATCATCATCATCATCATCAGGCATACAGGGGTCCCTGTTTTCTCACCGCCACCCGTGTTTCATAGGTTTAATATAATAATCAGTGCAAATTATTATTTCCTGGTTTGTACTAATGCTTCACATTGAATCAATTTATAGGATCTGCGTTCTCCAAGTAATATATTTCCAGCTGCATCCTAAATTCACAGGATCTTGTGCAATATATATTTTATTAGGCTTTCATGTCTATCCTTCCCTATTATTTCTCTTAAATGACAAAACAAAGTTCAGCTTCAAATAATAAAGTATTAGATTTAATGTTTAAATTTAGCAGTAGGAAGCCTAGATGCTGATTTATGCACATTAAATAACATTATGAGTTTTAAGAAGCTTAATTTGTTTCACGTACAAAGTAACTCTGAGGTGTGTGTACTTAACAGGACCCTACTGTAAAGCACATAAACACATGAATGTTAAGGCTACTGGCACATGGCCTTAATTAAATAGCAGGAAATTCCACCCCTTAAAAAAGTATTCAGTTCCAAAGAATCTTTGTTTACTTGGCTGAGCCTAAAAAGCTTCAAAATTTAGTTCAGAAAGTTTAGTAATTCTAATATTTTCCCCACAGTATACCAAGACAATTACGGTATAGTCATTTGCAAATTCCTATTTATCGATCTATCTGATGTATGCAACAAGGATTTCACATTTTCAGAATTAATGATCTTAATAGAAACAGGGGGAGCTTAAGGTTGTTGTTTTATTTTGCCCTAGAGATCCGGGGTGTTCGTTCAGGTTACTCATTATTAACCTAGGTGAACTGTTATGTTAGTGTCCATTTAACTTTTTCCATTGACTTTAAGATCATGACTAGGTTGCTAATGTACATGAGCCAACACTGTAAATGATGTATTTGTCAAACAGAGTTTCTTTAACATAGTGAGTATTCACATGTATTGAATGCAGGTCTTTCAAGTGTATCCTTTGGATAATTGGTTAAATATTGAATGTGCAGCAGAAAGCATCAGAAATCACATTTACAACCAGATTATACTAATAGGTTTATTTAAAGGAACACTATAGCGTTAGAAATAAAAATGTGTATTCCTCATGCTATAGTGCCAAAGTTGCTGTTTAGGTGATCATGCCTCCAGTAATTTTACTCACTTTTCTTCCCTCGTCTCTGGTGTGCAGCTCTATTAAGTAAAATCCATAGCTTTTGTTTCTATTAGAAATCCCTATATTTTTTAGTAGGTGTGTTTTACTATTAAATGTATCTGTCATCATCAAAGCAGTAAAAAAATTGTTGACCAATTATTTTGCCCAAATTAACTTTAATCATAATTCTAACTTAAGATCTTATTAAAAAATAATGACTCTAGTTTGCACTGTTTGTTTCAGGAGAGCCATTGCTTTTTCATGGTAATTTTAGTGTATATATCTCTATTCCTTAGTTTGCATTAGAAAATGACTCATATGCCAGGGATGTGGGAAATATTTGAAGACTAGAGCTTAAATACCAAACAGATGCCTTTCTGTGAAATTATACTCCCTTATAATTTGAAATCAAGAAGCCTATTTGCTGAACGCACAGTATAATTACATATGAATTGGAAGAGACATTGTGGATGGTAAGCAAATTCTACAACTATATTCAAAGCAATACAGGGTCGGTTAAACAAATACTAAATACCCAGTGGTGTATCCTGGTTTTGTGCTGCCCTAGGCAGGACAAAACTCAGGCGCCCCCCTCCCGCCCACGCCACCCCCATCCAACCCTTCCCCCCGCCCGCACCACCCCCACCCTTCCCCCGCCCCGCCTTCTAAATACACACACACACACACACATTCCCTTACAGATACGCATACACTAGCTAACAGAAGCACACACACACTTACAGACACACTCACACTCTCTAACAGACACACACTCACTAGCAGATACACACACACTCACACTAACAGACACACACTAACAGACATACACACACACACACACTAACAGACAGACACACACACACTAACAGACACACTAACAGACATTCACACACACACTAACAGACATACACAGACACACTAACAGACATACACACACACACTAACAGACACACACACACTAACAGACAGACACACACGCACTAACAGACAGACACACACACACTAACAGACAGACACACACGCACTAACAGACAGACACACACACTAACAGACAGACAGACACACACACACACACTAACAGACATACACACACACACACTAACAGACATACACACACACACACACACTAACACACACACACACACACACTAACACACACACACACACACACAGACATTCACACACACACACACACACTAACAGACATTCTCTCTCACACACACACACATACTCACTCACTCACATATTTAACACTTTTTTTTTTTAATTTACCCCCCCAGCCTCCTTACCTTTGGGAATGCTGGGGGGGGTCCTATTTCTCCCTGGTGGTCCAGTGGCTGCTGGGCGGCGCTGGCGGGCGGGCGGGTGGGCGGCGAGGGAGCTCTTCCTCTGAGCTGTCTGCTCAGCTCCCTCGCGCGCCGCACAGTGAGGCTGGGAGGCTCCCAGCCTCACTGTGCGGCGCGCGAGGGAGCTGAGCAGACAGCTCAGAGGAAGAGCTCCCTCGCCGCCCGCCCGCCCACCCGCCAGCACTGCCCAGCAGACCGACCACCCAAACGGCATGTCACTTAGCCGCAAGGCTAACAAGGCATTTGCCCTGGGCGTTTGGGGGCAGCTTTTTTTGCCGCCCCCTGGAAAATGCCGCCCAAGGCAAATGCCTTGTTTGCCTCGCGGCTAATACGCCCCTGTAAATACCATAGAAAAACTTCTGCTAGGTGAAATTTGTCATCAGTGCACAGTGAATACTGGGGACAGATTAATGAGCTTCTCAATTGCAGGTAGCGTGTCTGCATGAGAAAGCTTCCCTGCACTCCCATCTACCTTGGTTTTGAGATTGGCATTTAAAAATAAAATAAAATCCAGCACCCTCTGTCTTCCCTTCTTCCTCTCCCCTCCCTCCGTTACCCAGCCCAGAGCATGCACTCTGAGGAGGTGAAACAGTCCAATCAAATGTTTCTCTACTGTTAAAGATTGCATTTAAATAAATTGTGCAATTAACTTTTATGAAACATATTATCACAGGGGCTATGTGACTGTAGTTTGTTTGCAAACAGTATTCGTTTTTGAATGGAAACTTGAGATGACACCTAACTTGACACCAGACAGGGTACCAAACAGGGTTATTCACTAAAGTGAGAATTCAAATTGAATTAAAAATTAAGAAAACAAGTAGCCAAATTGAAAGCATGGCTGGCTTAGAGATTATTTCCCATTTTAGTATTTTCCCCAGACATTTTTATTAGGTATAAGCAGAATAAAAGAGCATAATGGGTGTCAGAGTAATATAATCAACCATCACAAATAGTCATGGTAATGATAAAAGACATTTAAATTAGCAGTAATCCAACAAAACAATCATGATTGTATTTGATATGGTCATACAAATTAAATGAAAGGGTAAGACAGTGCCAAGTAAAAGCTCCATCAATAGTCCTCCATCCCTCCCTGTAATTCAAGTCACATTGGAGATTGTCCAAAGAGCAATTGTGCAGAAGACCAGCTAGTGAATTGAAACTTTTGTTGAAGCGCTTTATTATGGGTTTCTAAAGATAAGTAAAGAAGTTAGAGAACTTGCACTTCTTATGTTGGAAGGCTTCAACCCTGTTCAGTTGAACACATAGGCTAAGTAACTAAGTTGGCCGCTTAGCTTATCAGATAATATCCAGGCATGGAGAACGTTCAGGAAAAACTAAAAGGTATAAAATTGATTTGACATATTACACTATTATTAGTTTTTTTTCTGTTTTGAGGATTATTTTTTAAACATCTGCTACTGTGTACTCAAGTTAAAGGCATAAAAATATGTATGAATAGATATTATATATATTAAGGATACTTTAAAAACAGTGTTTAGTTTTGTTTTGGGGTGTTTTTTGTTTCACCTCTTGATTTATGGAGAATGTTCTGACTAGTATTTGATAAACCTAGAGTATCTTGGGGCAATGTCAATGAAAATGCCAAAGATGGACACTTCCAGTGACAATGGCACCAGAAAGTGTAGGGTAGACTTCCAGAAATGCTTTTATTCAGCAACAACAATTTTTTTTTTAACCTTGAATTTGAAAACCACTTTGAATTCTTACTTTAGTAAATTAACCATGCCAGAGTTTCTGGCAAATATCTTGGATTTAATGGTGCATGGCTAATATATTCTCAAGTAATAGGAAAAGAGGACAATTCTTATAATTTATGTTTACATATATTTGTAAATATTACCAGATCAGCTTAAACTTGTACCAAATTATTTATTTTTAAAGGGAAACTGTAAATAAATTAAGGTATGTAAATTTTGTTTACAATTGACAAGAGGATACGAATCATTGGAGAGACATGAAATTGACAAGAGGATACGAATCATTGGAGAGACAAGCAATTGAAAAAAGGATACAAATCATCGGAGAGAAGATGGCAAGCAATGGAAATGAAGGGGAGTCACGGGTAATTTAAATTGGGAGAGGTATTGGAGAATGGTAAAACAGCAATGGAAATGGGTGTAGGGGCATATAAGATGGAGCAGTTGGTGCTTTGAAAAGAGGTAAATGGCATAGCGTAGTTATGGGAAGTGGCCTAAGAATTATCTGACTAAATTCAAGGGGCTTGTAGACTGATGGCAAATACCTTTGAACTGAGTATAAGAAAACTGTGTACGATATCTGGAAACATTAGATAAAACATATTTTGATAATGAGAGAATGCAGTAATTGAGATTAGAGCTCTCTACATTAAGGAAAATAGATAAAAGGACTGACGGTAAGATAGCTATTAATTTGGTTTAGGAGATCAGTATGAACAGAACCAGGTACTTAAAAAGCTACAGCTATGAGACTTTTGATGATGAGACAAGGGTATTGATGGTTAGAAACTGTGACTGAGAAGATGAAGGTTTTGAGACCTGGGGAGAATTGAAGACTATGTGTGGTCCCTAAAGAAGCTGTAATCTAGCTACGTACCTGGTGTCATGTATGAGATATTCACACATGAGTATAAGGGCAATCAGAATGAGCATATATCATGAAATAGAGTGATACATATATTTTTAGTTACTTATAGAAATAAAAAGAGCAGTCTTTAAATAAAAGGACATGCTTTATTGAAAATAACAATGCAATGCAAAATCAAACCATCCCCATAATTAAACTCTATACTCTCTTTTCTCATAATGTTCATAAAAAGTTAACATCATTTAGAAAATAAAAAGCCTTTAAATATTTTCCTGATGCCTATACTGGAAATCTGTTATACATGTTTTTTTCTTCTTTTTTCTAAAGACAATAATCTTGCTGGTTCAATAGCCTAGGGATAAATAAAACACAAGAGCAAGAAGGAGTGAAAATAAAATCTATCTGTACCATCGACATTGAGTATCCTTGGTGCAGGAAGTCAGGTCCACTGAGGAATTATTTCTCGTGCCTGCCCAGAGCACACATTGGAGCCAAGGAACTTGCCTTTGAGAAGCTAGTAAAATTGTAATGCACTCTGTAGTGCGGTCATGTCATATTCTGTTATAGCAAATAATCCCAGATGCCTGCAGAACTAAAATGGAGCTGTAATGTGTTTGCCTCCTAACCCAAGCTGACAGCAATGATGTACGACTACCATTAGTGGAAAATATCACTTCAACTAACCCATGAACCGGCTCCGCTAGGGGTCATATTATCCATGAGGAACAAATTATGCTTTGAAAGTAAATACAAATTTCTTACCCAGAATTGGGTGCAAAGAGGGTGGGAAGTGATGTGTTACCTTTGAAAACATACTATCGACTGACAGTTGATAAAAGACATGACAAATATTCTGAGGACAGAACGGTAAGGCCCAATGGTTCATGTTATCGCCTAGCGAGCATGCACTCAAGCATATAAGCACACAGTTATTAAGTTAACCCTCCCTTTTACACAGTATAACAGAGACAAATTGCCTTGTAGTGCTTTTCACATTATTCTGGCACTTAAAATGTTAAGTGATCTGCTATATAGTACAAAGAAGCTCCCATCTACTTGTATTACTTAAAGACATTGCAGGCATTTTTTTCATTGCATTTTTATTGTGTTCAGTTTAAATTATTATTAAATGTTTTTTTTTTTTTTTTTTAAACACATAATTGCAAGGTTTATATGTTAGTCACCAGTCTCGCAACAGTCTAAACTGGAAGATAATATTTTAATAGGATTGTTATATAAGTGAACACAAATCAGAATCTGTACTAATTTTAGTAGCTACAGTTGCACAAAGGGTGTGGGAACAGAGGTGAACATTGTTCAGGTGTATCCAGTTTAATAAACTGTTAAAAGGCCACATCTCAAAAAAAGGAGCAAAGAGCAGACAGGAAGCTGCAGTCCTCTCTGAGATCCTAAAAATACTGCAAATAATGTTGTGAGGGAATAGTTTGGTTATTCCACTGGACATGCACCTCCTGGTCTTGGGCTTTTTGGGGGCCTTATATTTTTTTCCATGTCTTCACTTCCTACTCATGAGAAAATGAAGGGGATAGCGTTTGATCAATTCGTATAGAATGTATAGGATATTTGAATACATATGTTTTAGCTGACACTGATTAACACCAAAACAAATGTGTGCATTATAGTCTCCAAATATAACCAAATAAGTGTTAAAAAAAAAAACTGAAATGGCGAATTTATGTATATTCACATATCTTTCCCCAATGTTTAATTAAGATGTAAAGCTTAGTAAACATCCTGCTATATATGGTTTACTCTTCAAAACATGAATAAACATTAAAATAAACACAAAAGCTGACTTGGAAAAAATCTAGATTTACTACAATAGCTGGCGTTCAAATTCAGTTATTTTTATTTTTACAATCCATTTCTCAAGTCATAATAATTCACTGATTAGTCTATGAACCTTTATATACAAGGCACTGATTTATGTCATTTAGAGCTCAGAAAAAGCCATGTTCACTTGGCCTTCATCTCTGAAAACTGTGAGGATTCACTATAGCCAAGTAGCACCAAAGGTTTCTGAGTTGAGTGTTTTCTATTTTAATGGAGTCTTAGCTCATGGCCTGACATAGATGGTAATGTGTGGTTTTCTCCTTATAACAACATTTTTAATTAACTTTCAAGGCATTTCCAATAATTTTGGAGGCATTTCAATTAATTAACATTGACTCAGATGTTGCAATTAATTAAACTAAATGGTGGAAAAGACAAATCTAGGAAATAATACATGTTGGTGGTATAAAAAACACAGCACAGGTCCCTCACTTGGTTTATGTTTTTTTTATTTTTATTTTTATTATTATTGGGTTTTTGTTTGACTCATTGTGCTGTGCAGTGGAACTTTATGTCACTTTCATGCAGCGATTACAAAAATGTTGACATCATTTGAGCATTGATTGCTTTGGTTGTTCTCCAGAACCAACTGTTTAAAACAGAAATAAATTATAATTACATAGAGACCTTAATGCCATTCTGGGGTCAAGAAGGATTTTTTTTTCAATTGCAAAATTGGAAGAACTTTAAACTGGGTTTGTTTTGCCTTCTTTTTGATCAACAGAAAAAAACATGTGAAAAAGGCTGAAATTAAAGGACACATGTCTCTTTTCAGTCTACATAACAATGTAACTGTGGCGGAACCAACCTCGCCACTATGTTCTGGAGAAGCCTTGTTTCTCGCCTGCTGCCTCTGGACTATGGCCCCATGTTAAAAGCTTGTATTTTCCCCTGCAGAAAGGCTTGTTCGTGCCTTTCTGCCTGGGTGTTCGGTAGATTGAATCTACCGAACCAACTCACGAATGAACGGACCACCTGGGTAAGGAGTGTGCCAGTGATTTACCTCCCAGAAGCTGCGGTTAACTGCAGCTTAATGGATGAACAGTGGGTGGCCACTGTTCGTGTAGCCAAACACGTGGCAGCGGCCATCTTAAACTCCCCAATGGCCAGCGGTGTTCAGCTCCAAACCTGTGGAACTCAAAATGGACAGTTAAACGCATGAACACCGCTGAGCCGCCGACCTCCCTTCTCCTGCCTTCAGTCGTTTAGCCGAACGCCGGTCCATTCGGTATTTTAATGTGTGAACAGTGTTACCCCAGACAGCTATGCCATGGAGCCAATTCGTATACTGAAAGACTATGTGAAAGACTTTGGTTCCGTGGCAATTTAACTGTATGTAAGTGAGCTGAGCGCTATTCGGTAATAATGTATGTACCTGTTTTATGCAATGGCTGCACAGTTATATATTTTTATGTCTTTTTACTGCTATGTGGTTAATGGAGTTTTGCCTCTGTCCTTGGAGATAATTGGATTACTTCCCAATTATCTCCAGGATAGAGGGGAGGGATTGTAATGTACTGTGGGAGTGTTTTAACCTGTGTTTTAGCCTGTGATTGGTAATTTTACCATTTGTGTCACAGTCTTCCATCTGGTCCCCTAGGGCAGTGTCCATCAGGTGGAAGACCTGCATAAATACCGGGCAGGTAGCCCCATTAAATCAGACCACTGCTTGACCCTCAACAAGGAGCCTTGTCTTGTTCTTTCGGGGGATGGGATTTACTATTTCAGACCTATTTCCAGGAGTGTAAACTGTTCGTATGTTTTTTCATGTTCGCCTGTTTGCAGTATTCGTATGGTTCCAATTTGGGAGTTTGAAGCATTCGTATCTTTCCGGTTCGGGAGTTTGAAGCATTCGTGTGTTTCCAGTTCGAGAGATTGGTGTTCTGCAGTAGCTGCCTGACAATCTGGAAGGGAATATCCTCTAAACAGCATTTTAACCCTTTTATGCCTTGTGGTGACTTTACAGTAACCACACACTCACAGTTTTTATGGAGTCCTGAAGATTTTACATTCATACATTAAGTAAAGTATCATTAACAACATTTCCCATGGACTCTATGGCTAATTGTCATACAAACCTACCCATCCCTCCTTGCGCCCACCACCGCTACTCTTGCCCACTCTGATTCCTTCTCACTATATAGCAAGCTCTTCCAGTTGTTTGGAATCATAGTCAATCACCTCATTCCCTTCACATGTTATCAGTTACTGCAATTATATGATTAATTTTCTCTGCCATCACCTTCATATTCCTCTGCTACCTCTTGTCTCATCACCCCATTTTAACCTTTAGATTGTAAGCTCATAGGCAGAGCTTTTTGTATTGGTCTGTTTGTACTGTATTGTCTTCTTCCCAATTGTACAGCGCTGCGGAATATGTTGCTGCTTTATAAATGCCAGTAATAAATAATAATACTTATCATTTCTTCTCTCAGTTATTTAGTTTGACTTACAGATGGGACTGTAGAGTATGGAAAGGGAGGTACACGAGATGGAGGCTAAATTGTACCTACACTCATCAAATATCTGTTATGGTTGCCTCCTGCTCTGCGACCACGGGTGGCAAATACATTTTCAACGACCAAAACCACTATTAAGGCTTGGGATGTGTTATATAAAAAGATAAACCCTTCTATTACCTGGTCCAGAACTACCCCCTTGTCAGTGTTGCAACCTGCATTACCTCATTTGGACATGGGTTATTGGCTTTCCCATTCTGTCATATGTACTAATTATTTATTTCTGTCTAATCCTTTATCTTTTTTTCTTTTTTTAATCTTTATTTTTGTGTGAAAGTCTTGTCATAAATACAACATACATTTTTGATGTACAAAGGTTTCTTGTGATAAATTTGTTCATTTTACATTTTCTTTCTCATGTTTTCATTTGAGCTTGTCTTTTATTAGATACAACAAGGACATTTAACTTTTTTATGTTTTTATAACCTGAGTGTCAATCCAGCAGTATGCGATAAACTAAACCTTCTAAGATAGGGAGCTGACATTATCGTAAGAATGTGATGATTTTTAGGTGGGGATTGTGTCACCTGTCCTGTGTAGTTCAGCCCTGGTCCAGCCAGGGGTCTCTGTGTTTATCATTATGTGGGGTTTTGGTGCCCAGGTCACCTCCCGGTGTAGTAAGGAGGAAGAAATAGTTTAGAAAGAGTAAGAGATAGTAAGGGGGGGGTGATAGAAGAGAGGGGGGGAGGAGGGAGAAGGGAATACGTCAGTTCAGTGTGGCACAAGCCCCGCCCCACACTCCCAGACCATGTGGGATCTTCGTCTGTTTGTGTCCTGTTCCTATAGGAAAGGCGTGGATCTAGGTATATCGTCGGAAAGGTCGCTGTTTGTCCAGGGTTCCCATATTTTTTCAAATCTAGACATGGTTCCTCTTACCCGGGCTGTCAAGCTATCCATTAGGTATACTTCTTTTATGTCAGAAATTACTTTCTTTAAGGGTGGCATATCTACTTTTAGTCATGAACGTGCTATTGTAATTGGTCGAATGTTCTTGAACATGTGGCATATTCTATCGTTCTTGAACATGTGGCATATTCTCTATAGCCCCTCTTTTTCTAGGTTTGCAACGTCTCTAGCTACCATACCCGGGGAAAGGCCCTATTTCTCAGTAGGGGAGTTAGTGGGGATGGGGAGGAGGCCAATTTGTATTTTAAAGCTGATGCATCCCATAGTCTCGGGGAGTTTAAAATAGCCGGGCATGTGGTTTTCAGAATTGGCCTGTCTTCTTTGGGCACCCACATGTGGTATTGGGGTAGATCTGGTCCCGTTAAGAGGGACTCTAGGTCCACCCATCTCCTTATTTCCAGTGGCGCGTTCCACATGGCCGCCTGGGAGATTTGCACTGCTAGATAATAAAAATATAGTTGTGGAAGTCCCAGGCCCCCCATCTGTTTATGTCTGTATAGGATGTTTCGGGATATTCTGTGATATTTTGTATCCCTAGGTACTTTAGGTGCTCTTTTGCTATGGGAATGTTATATTTTGCCCCCAATGCCGCTGTGTCCTCCGCTAGATTTTTGTAAATTGGCCTTGTAGCCTGAAAAAGCTCAGAATAATCCTTTATCTTTTGACAAGTTACAGGCCAAATATGGTCTGGATGCCTCTTTGGCCCCTGCACATAGACAGATGTTTGATTTAAATGGTGAACATTTTAAAGTTTCTGATTGGGTCCTGGAGGAGCACAAAATTGAAATGTGTGCTCTAGCAAAGATTTACCTCTTGGATCTTAATCAGAAACACACTATCTCTATGTGCTATGCCTACTTTGCTGGGGAACTTGGTCTAAAATTAGACTATATGATAGGGTGGGAAAGGAAACTGAACAAGGAGTATAGTGGGCTTATATTGGCGCTATGGGGAATAACAGTCTGTGGCGCTTTTGGAATCTCATTATAAACTTCTTTACAGATGGTACATAACTCCCTCAAGGCTTTTTAAACAACATTTATCTAGAACTAACACATGCTGGAGGGAGTGTGAACAGGCAGGTATACTATTCCACATCTTTTGGTCCTGTCCTAAGCTGAACACCTACTGCAACAACATTCATACACTAAAACACACCATTGCAGATCAGGTTCATACTATTACACCAGAATTGTGTCTCCTGAAGAAACTCCCAGACAATTTGTTCAAGTCTACCGAAATAATTTTGACTCATCTCTTTCGGCAACTTCAGTTCTCCCTCGGTATTGGAAGTCTGATACCATTCCATCTATGACTAAGGTATTGTGCAATGTTTTTGAAGCCAAAAGGTGTAAGTTGGCCTTTAAGACACCTTCTGCTGCTGTGGACCTACTGAAACATGAATGGACACTTTGGGAAGAGGGCATCAGGGGTCATTATAGCCTATAAGTTTTTCATTAGACCTACACCAGACTGGATGGTAAAATATTATTTTTATATTAATATAAATATACCAACATTTTAAGACACATATAACATTTTAATTTTACCACTGTTACATATTACTATTATAGTACTGCTTTAATGTACCCTTAAAATATATATTATTATTAAATATATATATTATTGGATGATAGTTATTCATTGTATTGTTTTCAATTATATTACAGAAAAAAAAGAAAAGGAGGTTACAGGTCCTATACAGGGGTGCAGTTGGACAAAATGGAATTTCAGTGTTCTGCTTAGAAGGAAGTTATGCTTTATGAGCTAAATTGTATGTTTATGTTATGTGAAATGAAAACAAGTGTCTTTGTTGGGAGTGAATGAGTAACTATGAAATAATCTCCTATTTTCTTATATAGAATGTAACAAAATATGATCTGTCCTTCAGGGATAAAAAGTATTTTCCTTATGTATCTATTTCTTAGGAATTAGTAGCACCATCTACGGAGAATGTAAGATAATATTCTTAATTTATTGTTGCCATTATTGGTAATGTATGGCTGCAATGTGATTTCAGTGCTCTTTAATTTGGTCATTTGTAAAGTGCTATTTAAAAGTGCTTTTTTATATATATGTTTTATTGGATGCAGTGATATTTGTTTTACAGCTTTCTTAATCTTACACCAGAATAATAGCTCTCAGAAATGTTTACTGCAGAACTAAAAGTAACATAATGCCAGAACTGAAATCATTAAAACGCTGTGAGCTGCTAGTATTTAACCTTCCTGTTGTTTATGTAGACATTAGACAGTCTATGTTTTGCTATATTTTTTATGCTTTGCAGCTCATAATCACGCTACTTCTAAAGCGCAAACATTTACTGTAATGTTCTACAGTGTGGTTCTATATACAAAGGGGATATTGTGTAATTCTTCACAGACCAGTAGAATAAAAGCTTATATGGAATGTCTCATTAAAACTGAACAACCATTTATTGGAAATCCTTGCATTTTAAGGATAAAGGTAATCACTAGCAGCTACTCGCCCATTTGCTTGTTAACCCCTCAACTAACGAGGTAGGTGATGTGAAGGGGTGGACAGTCCTCCCCTACTACTGTTATTTGAAGCCATCAGGGATGGCTAAGAAGGATAATGCTGCCTACCTGGTCTATTATGAACCCCACCGCAATAGTTATTGTGGTGCGATTGGGCAGATCAATGGCATGTGCTCCTGTCTTCTGTAGCCCCAAATGCAATTATTTTAAGGCCCAAATCTACTATTCAACAGCTGGGGGAAAGAAATTATAGCTGCCCACCTAGCTGCTGTTTACTTTTAAATTTGACAATATTTATTATGTATTTCTTTGGGGGAGATGCAGAAAGAAGAATAGGATTGGTTAGCAGGGAAGAAGTATGACATACATTGTGACTTGTTCTACATCGAATCATCGTTCAATTCAGCAACATTCATGATATTGCATGTAACGTTATCCAGTGGATATGAGTATTGTGATGTGTCTGGTGGAGTGCATGGACCCGCTAGCTCTTATGCATTGCATATTTTGGGTAAAGTTGGTAAGAGCAGGGTAAGGATACAGGTTAGGTGTGTGGGGAGGGGGTTTGGGCATAAACTGTGCTGGTGGGAAGGTCGATTCCCCTAACAAAAGGTCACATACATGTGTAACATGGTGTGAAAGTGTGTAAACATTTTACTTACTTACTTAGGGCTCTGCTTGTAACACTCTCTCAGCATGTTGGAGGTGGAGTGTGAAGCTAAGACCACACAGAGTGTCAGCAGAAATTGGTGTTTTTGGGGTTTTTTTTTCCCACTTTTCATGCATTGTTTGGTTGTCTCAATTGGTCTGAGGTGCTACATAGTTGTCCCATATTGTTTTGCTCTCTTTGTGAGTGGGTTTGCCCTAATACAGTTATTGGTCATAGTCTCGTTTTCCCAGTTTATTGAGATTTGCAAGATAAGGGCCATATAATCCAGGAGCTGTGAAGATTTCCATGCTTGTGCTATGAGGATGTTGGCAGCTATAAGAACTTGGAAAATCAGCTTCAAGTCAAGTTTGGACCATTTGTGGTGGCTGATAAACAGGAGGCAGTGTTCGGGTTTAAGTTGAAAAGAGGACTTTAACAGCACTGAGATTACCCAACCCACCATCTACCAGTAGGGTCATATTGGTGAACATGTCCACCAAGTGTGAAGCATAGTGCTTATTGACACCTCCAGCATATGTTACTTGAGTTCGGATATATATGGGTCAAAATCTCCAGAACTAGATATCAACAGTATTAAATTTTCCACATGGTCTTGAAATGCGAGGCACATGCAGAGTTGCCTCTATGTGCTAGCTGCTGTTTTCTTAATCCTCCTAACAGTTAATGTCCATAGAAATTTAAAAATATATATATATATATTGTATGTAATATGTATTGCATACAACTTGCCTTTAACAATGAAAACAGAATATAAACAGAGCCAAAATTATAGCACTTTAGCTGCCTTTTTTGCAAGCTATTTCAAGTTTTAAGTCACCTGAGCAGAGTGATTTAATTGCAACAGGTGATTAATGAATTAAGTTTCTACAAAATGACTATTTCACTAGGGCATTGTTGACAGTAACTGGCCTGAATATTGAAATTCTAGAATTTACTGAATACAATATTATTATGATAGTTTACAAGTGTAATAGTAATAAAACCTCAAATTCTCACTTCTTTTTGGTAAATAGAATAAATAAATGCATTATTACCGTCACAACTTGATGAACAGATTGCAAAATGCATTGTATAGAAGGAATATAAACTAGGTATTATCATACAGGCACTCTAAATGTTATTAATATCCTCATATTGTTCTCTTAAGAATATTACTTTAACAAGTGCAAGTTGAAATTAGGTAAATCACGGGTATACTTATATGTAGGCTGGAGTTAGAATATATGTAAGAAAAGACAATTAAGTAGATTTATGAAAGTGTTTTGTTCTAAACGTGGTGCATTTTTGCCCATCAGCACAGTCCACTCATGTCAGTACTCTTCCAATACATATTTTGTATCTCCTGCTATTATTTATTTTTCTGTACATTAAGCAAGGATAGATAGATAGACAGACAGAGAGACAGACGGACAGACGCACAGACAGACAGGCAAATGGATGGACGGACAGACAGTGCAGAGTTTACTTGTCGTAAGGTATTACTATAGCTTTGAATTCACTGGGGTCTTCTTCACTAAGGTACGAATTGTAGTGAGTTGCCAAGACAAATGTACATTTTATTCCAACATTGCTGAGATAGAAAATATTATATTACTATTATTGCCATTTTTATAACATCAACATATTCTGAAGAGATTTATACTACAGGGATATATAAAAACAAAATATTGACAAAACGAATAAAATAATGTCAGCTGAAAGAAGAAACAAAAAAGCCATACTCAAATAGGGTTACAACCTATATGGCGTTGGAAATGTCTACTATTGTTCTTTTGGCTTAAAATCTCCAATTTCCTTTTTTAATTTTACACAATTCCCAGTTCAATAAATAAACCCTACCAGTGTTCATTTTGTGCCTGGTAATGGTTGTCGATTGTTTTTCAAATGTAGCCTTATAAATATTTAGTACTATTTCCTGTGCTATATGTATTAGTGTCTAATTAAGCTAGCACCCTAGAATTTCAGATGATTAACAACATTTATTCTCAGCTCATGTGTCGAAAACGAAAGGCTAAGTGTACTTAACAATACTGTTGCAAATATAGCAGCAGATGATAAGGTTCTATAGCCAACAGCTCATTCACTCGGTAGATGTGTTGTTTTTTCACACATGTATGAGAATAGAGGTATGAAAGTGTGTTAAGCAAACTAATTAAGAATTATGTGAGATTTTGTTTATGTCCTTGACAACCTGTAATATGTTGGCCTTTTAGGCGATCTATTTTTTTTTCTCCAGTTTAAACACATAGATAATATACTCTATATTAGACCGTGTTTTGATTGTATGTCACCTAGGCCTAATTGAATTTGATACCAAAACAAATCATCTTTAAAATTAATTATTCTCATGTTCAATAAAACAAAACACACAGTTCTATAAATTACCACTGACTATGTTATGCCATCATCATATATTTTTCCTAGGCAGGTTCATAGCTTCTTACTTATAAAAGTAAAAAAAAATAATAAGAAACTCTTACTAGCTAAAATTAGCTTCTATGAACTTATTGGGGAAGATCTTTCAAAGTGTTCTGTTTTAATAAGTGGTCTAAATGACTAAAGATGGGGGACAATCACCATGGAAACCAATGAAATTAGCAAGCACATTCCATTGATTATTTCCTCCCCTTTTATATCATTGTACCACTTTTTCGAATCGAACATTTTGATAACACTCTTCAGTTGTTTTCTCTATAAATATTTTTACATATTCTTGCAGCCACCTTACTGCTTCTTGAAGCAGAAGAAAATCTAATAGAGTCATTTTTTTTTTAAACCATGCAATGTATTACATGTAAATTTATAATGTAATTAATTATTTTATGTTAGTTGTCTGGTATAGCCCGTAATATCAGAGACATAATACAATGTGTATTTCATGATCAGATTAGGAACTGCAGCCCAACCCATACAGTCTATTAACACAATATACAGGCTTCATTTTCTGAATATGCTAATTCCAATAAATGGTGTTATTTACAGTTATACTTAAATCAAGGTAGATGTGTTGTAAAACCAAAATAAAATGTGATTAATTGTAATATGGCAACCTTATATCAAGGTGTCAGAAGTAAAGATATCAGACGCCTACAGAACCCTAGCAAATTCAATGCTTAGCAAGTACTAGAGGGCAAGCTATAAAATGAGCAAAGAGGCCACTGGAACCCCAAAATGAGTTTGCTTTTAATGTCATCAGTGGTGTGAGTGATGGTTCCCAGCAATGGAAACATCATGAAAACATAACAGGAAAACAGAAGGATGATTTGTCTTGGATAGACATTAATTTTGTACTTTCAGATTCAAATAAAATTGTGTGGAAGATCGGTATGTTTTTTTCAAACCCAAGTCGGGAATTGTGGACAATTAGAGTTGTAATTTGCATTCTTTAAATTATTTAATAATATATTATTAAAATAATTATTGCATATTGTCACCCTTTAGCATGCTTTCTTGAAGGAACCCACTGCGACTATAACAACTTTAGGGCCTGTCTTCCCTGTCTCTGCCACCGCCATAAACTCTCTGCTTGAGCCAAGTTCAGGGTTTTAGCTTTCTGGCCATGGTTGATCAGCTGACTGTTTAAGCCAATGAGTTGAACCTGCACTGCAAGACTTTGTTCAGAACAGCTAATGGAAGCTCCTAGGAGGAACTTCTGGCTAATGGTATCCATACAAGAAGAGGAGAGGCAGGTGCTGTGCTCAGTGGACTCTTCATTCTGGTATTTATGAAATCACTGGGTTAGAATAGATTCCTGGTAGGAGATGTACTTATACCATCAACATCTTACTCTCAATACACTGAAACTGCAAGCAGTTAATGTGGACTTGAGTTCCTTTTGCTGAATCCTAAAGGT
Organism: Pelobates fuscus; assembly: GCF_036172605.1. Classification (NCBI taxonomy): domain Eukaryota; kingdom Metazoa; phylum Chordata; class Amphibia; order Anura; family Pelobatidae; genus Pelobates; species Pelobates fuscus. The sequence continues at coordinate 274,652,205 of NC_086317.1, forward strand.
TCTAAGAGAAGCTAAATTCACCAAGTTCTTCAGTTTACATGTGCTACTAGTTGCTGAAAGAAACCACATATTATCCCATGAATTTAGGGGAAACCTCTTTTAGCATCTGCTTAGTTTCTGTGGGTATCTACATTTTATTGTTTAAACCTGACATTATTCTGATTCCATACACTTCTATTAGTGAAAGAACATGTGCACAGCTCAGAGTAAACAATGTCAGGCTGCATTTTTAAGCAGATGCATGAGAAAATCTCTTTTTCATCAGTGCAACAAGGTTTTTATTAAAGAGAAGATTCCTGATACTTAGTTGGAAAGGTTGGATTTTACCATTCTTTAGAAAATCAATACATCTGCTCTTAGAAGAGTAGACATGGCAATTGTGCTAATTCTCATTTAAGCATTACTAGACCGAATGTGCCAAAAATCGAATTTCCTTTTAACTACTATGTATACTTCAATCATAGAATCAATTCTCTTCAACTGCCTGGGATGTGCCCTGGTTATTACTTACAATAGTCCCCCCCTTCACTCATGCAGATCTATAAACTTTACTTCTGCTATAAAATGGCATCTTGGTAAGAAATATGAATTGCCATTGACTTCAGTGTTAAATAGTTCAGCTTGGATTTCAGCTATAATTTTCACATAACAATTCAGTCCCTTGTCTTCCTCCCCCTCCCTAAAGTTTTGAAACGAAACCATACATAATGAGCTTGAAGATGCTTCTCAATACATTCATTCTGTTTCCAGCTTTGATAACTCAACCAAGGTTTCACCAAAAGAATCCGACAATCCCTTCATCTGCAGGAAGGAAGTTCTGAGTTGTCAGTTAAACAGAAGAATAATACACAACGTCCTTTTATAAGTGTATACTTTACCTGTCATCCAACATTTCATTATCATGTCACAGCAGAGTGCACTTTTCCACAGGTCACTTTGTTTAAAATGACACGGATAATGCACATGTCAGCAAGATGACAGTTCTGACCGTCCTTCAGAGATAAAACCGCAATACTAGCGTCTGCTCTTATCTCTGCTACATGCCTCAGACTATCATCTAACTGAGGCAGAACATCATTTCTCCAGAGAACACTTTTTTCATTTCCCGATTTTAAGGAATCAAATAAGCACCATTTGTCTTCATCTGAATATGCTTGACCTGTTCAAATGATGATGTCTCACATTTTAACAGGCAACATACGCTGAATTCAAATTAGGTGCATCAAACATGCCTCAGATCTCTTGTCTTTTGACAAACTAGGTTAGTTGGCAAGAGATCCCTGGTTCTAAGAGAAACGAACAATTGTAGAACAACCCAAAGAAACAAGAGAGATATCACTGTTAAACATCTGTCAAAGGACATAAAGGGACGGGGTAAAAATGTACATGGAAATTTTTTGAAACTAGAAAAAGTCGTTGAAATATCCAACGTTTAATGTTAAACAATTCTGGAAGATTTGTGGTTAGGAAAAAAAAAAGTTAAAACATTGCAAAACAGCAGTCAAATAAAAAGCAAACTGTTTTGGGGAGAGGTTAATAACCAAGAAAAACAATAGAAATAAAAATAGATTTATATTTGATAAATACTCTCTATCTATCTATATTTTAGTGTTGTTAAGGAAAATCATCTTCAATTTTAGTCAGTGGTTCATTGAAAGCTTCCTTGTTTGCTCCACTGCCCATTCTAGGTCAAACAAAGAAATACAGTAGACGTCAATTATATTAATACATAAGGGGTGAGTTTCCTCTCTTTGACACAAAATTGCTTTGATACAAAGACCCCCTGGAGAGATTAAGTGGAAAGTTTGAGGAATATTTTCTGTGCACAGCAAATACGTGTTTCTCTTTTCCTCCGGGAGAGAAGCTGTCATAGAATAGTTATTGTCAATGTAAGTGTATTTTTATGCAAAATAAGTAGCAATAAACAAATGTATATTTGAAAAATATGTAAAGAAATATGTTCCAGAAGAGTTAAACTCAAATATTCAAAGGAGAGGTGCAATCTTAATAGATGGTGATTTTATAATTAGTTTGAGACATATTAAACTAAAGGTGTTGTGGTTCTAACATAGGTGATTTAAACAGTTTCAATTATTTGTTTTAGAACAATCAGAACTATAGTGATGTTCAGACCTTTCTTGTAACAATAAAATAGGATTTAACACTCGTAGATCATATAACTATTTATTAGCTCTACATCTCATTACTTTGCCTGTTCCATCTAGCCCTCTTTCATTCTCAATTTGTGAGAGTAAATGTGACTACACAGCAGAAACATACTAACTATTTGTATTTAAGTATGTAGGTGCCAACTTCTGCTTTTAATGTGATGTACCATACAGAATATATACAGGAATTTCAGAATATAGAGTTGTGCGCAAAAGTTTGCAAACCCTGGCAGAATTTGTGAAATTTTGATATTGATTTTTAAAATATGACTGATCATGCAAGAAAATGTCTTTTATTAAAGGATATTGATCATATGAAGACATTTATTATCACATAGTTGTTTGGCTCCTTTTTAAATCATAATGATAACAGAAATCACCCAAACGGCCCTTTACATGCGTTTACATGTATACATACTTGTTACAGACCCACAAGGTGACACACACAGTTTAATATGGCAATTAAATGTTAATTTCCCGGACATGTGGCTTTTAAAATTGTAATTAATGCCTGTGTATAAATAATCAATGAGTGTGTTAGCTCTCATGTGGATGCACTGAGTTGGCTAGATACTGAGCCATGGAAAGCAGAAAAGAACTGTTAAAAGACCTGCGTAACATGGTAATGGGACTGTATAAAGATGGATAAGGATACAAAAAGATATCCAAGCCTTGAAAATGCCAGTCAGCACTGTTCAATCGTTTCTTAAGAAGTGGAAAATTTGGGGATCTCTTGATACCAAGCCAAGGTCAGGTAAACCAAGAACGATTTCAGCCAACACTGCCAGAAGAATTGTTCAAGATACAAAAAAAAACCCACAGGTAACCTCAGGAGGAATAAAGGCGGCTCTGGAAAACGACAGTGTGGTTGTTTTAAGGAGCACAATACGATGATACATGAACAAAAATAAGCTGCAATGTTTGAGCAACCAGAAAGAAGCCCTTACTGCGCCAATGCCACAAAAAAGCCGGTTACGTTATACCCGACAACACCTTGACATGCCTCACAGCTTTTGGCACATTGTAATCTGGAGGGACAAGACCAAAATAGAGCTTTATGGTCACAACCATAAGCGCTGTGCTTGGAGAGGGGTCAACAAGGTCTATAGTGAAAAGAATACAATCCCCACTGTGAAGTGCGGTGATGGCTCATTGATGTTTTGAGGAGGTGTGTGAGCTCTAAAGGCCCGGGGAATCTTGTGAAAACTGATGGCAAGATAAATGCAGCATGTTATCAGAAAATACTTGCAGACAATTTGCATTCTTCTGCACAAAGGCTTCAAGCCACACTGGAGAGATTTCAAATGTGCGGTTCATGCAAGATGACCAAAGACTTTGCATGACCTGGAGACATTTTTTCAAGATGAATGGGCAGCTATACCACCTGCAAGCACTAGGCACAAGAATTAGGCTCATGGACAACTATTACAATAGACTGCACACTGTCATTGATGCTAAAGGGGGAAATACACCGTGTTAAGAATTTAAGGGTGTGCCGACTTTTGAACAGTGGTAATTTAAATTTTTTCTTTGTTGCCATGTTTTGCTATATGATGGTGCCATTCTGTTATAACCTACAGTTAAAAATGAATCCCTTAAGAAATAAAATAAATGGGTTTTGCCTACTCACTCTCTTCTTTAAAAATGGTACATATATTAAGAATTCTCCAAGGGTATGCAAACTTTTGAGCACAACTGTATGTTCCTATAATGCAAATGGACATAACATGGTGTATATATATATAATTGAATACATTATGTGAGATCATATAGTGGTAAAATAATCATATAGTATCTATGAATGAATATGACAGGCCAGAAGTGAATTCTAACAAACTCAGAATGAAAAAAAAAAAACATTAGCATCTTTAGATATATGTGTATGCATGCATTTTGTCAAGAAATTATAATCTATACAAGTCAGTATGTGAAAAAAGAAATCGAAGGAGAAGCAAAAAAATCCTTCAATATGTTCAAAATTAAAAACAAAACTGAGAGGTCAGCAAGTTTTTTGTTATAGTTCACATCTGGTCTATATACTTAATATTATTAATTCATACATGCACTGCATATCATTATTATATCACTATATATCATTATATATGCCTCCTTCCTTTTTTGTTTTTCTTCTTTTTTCACTTTGTAGAATACGATCACTATTGTATTCACAGAACCACCATTCTGTGGAACGCATGAATGGATGCAAGCCTGAAACTTGAATGCATTGCTCTATGGAGTGGATCACAAAGGTCATTTCCAGGAGGAGTGAACCGGCAGAGACTGTGGGAGATTGGAAAGATCTGAACTGGGATTCTCCAATCCGGATGAAGTGGGAAAAGACACACTGGCACCTGGACTGACCAATGAAACATGAGGGATCGAGATTTAAATAGGCGGCGGGTTATGGCACTTTTTTTTAACTTGTTTTAAATATATGACCCTTGAAGAAGTACCTAAGCGGAAGAAACACGTAGGACTGCATTTCTGTACATTTTATCTTTTACATTTCTTTTTTTTTTTACTGATACCTGAATTTATCCCTTATGTTGCTGTCTTCACAGTAGGTGGACTGGTGACATCAGGAAGGAAATTAGCCCCCAAAATTGGGGAATGCACCACACACCAGCTAAGTGTTTTTTTGTTTTTTTATTTTTTTGTGGTGATGGGAATTAAACATTTGTGTTTTAAATTGTAATGTTTTTTCTTGTGTTTGTTGTGCAGCTATGTGAATGCTATGCATTGTTAAAGGTAATGTTAAAAGTGGTTAGAATGGGTTCAGGTTTCAAAGGGGTAAACAGCAGAGTTAGATTACATAGGGCACCTAATGTTTAAAATTTTCAGAGGAGCTATAGCTGTAGTATAAAGGGTATTAAAAATGAATGAGTCTAGGGCAGGGATAGGCAACCTTCGGCTCTCCAGGTGTTGTGGACTACATCCCCCATAATGCTCTTACACACACAATGCTGGCAAAGCATCATGGGAGGTGTAGTCCAAAACATCTGCAGAGCCGAAGGTTGCCTATCCCTGGTCTAGGGAAATAATATAGTTATATTTTGTATTTAAGTACAGGGATCTTTAGAATTATGTTAGAGTGGGGTTACATTTTGTATTTTGGTACATGAGTCTTTATTCTTATGTTAGAGAGGGGTTAAACTTAGTATTAGGGTACATGGTTTGTCTCATTAAATAATATGCTCAATCAGCTTTGAAGAGGGATGACTTTAAATCATGTGACTTGGTACAACACAGATGTATATTGAAAGCTGTTATTATTCATCAGGCCTTTCATGGCAGCCCATGTGTTGGACATACATGAATTTTACTATGATTGCCATAAATGAGCTGTAACATGCAGTAATAAAACTGAGAATGCACATTTGCAGTCCCATGATAAAGCAATTTACTGAATTTCGCTGTTTGCAGATTGTGACAGACTATATTGAGAATTGGATTTATTATCTATTTGCTGTATTGCTTCATTAAACATATGGATTTAACCTTTTGTAATAAAACCCAATTTGGAGCACAAACGAGTATCTTTTATTTCATTTTCATTTTTTATATAATAAATTACTCAAAAATACATTAATTTCAGTCAATGCTAAGGCAACACAGGCTTTTGAATAATCCAAATGCTGGAATACTGCACTCAATCATGTCTAGATGAAACTTAGTGGATGACTGGACTGAAAGTAGCTTTAAAATATAAATATAAAATATAAAATAAAGAACTGATTTTAAATAATGCAAGCTGTTTATCAACAGACACAATCAAGACATCAATGGTAGCATGACTTGCTTTGTCTTGTAACTTTTTCACAGGCTGAATTGAATTGAATAATTCACTCTGAATACAAATGCAATTATATGAGGTAAGTGTGGATAATATTCAGAGGAATCTATAAAAAAAAAGGCTCAAGTAATGGTAATTCTGGACCCTGGATTTTAATTAATATTCCAGATAAAAAAATGTATAAAAACAACATGTATTAACAAAAAGTATGACAGCATAACAAAAACTGCAACATTGTGAGTGGGTGGAATGAAAAGGCTATAAATTAAGTCACTTGAGCCTCCTTTTTTCATTCTACTAAATGCTAGTCAAGCTTGTTTTATTCTAACTAAATTCATATTCAATGTGAATTGCAGGATACACAATCCGGTCTATGATTAAATCCATTCATTGCAAAATGTGTAACACTGCCACAAATATGTAAATTATGTCATTTGCTGCACTGTTTTACCCTTTTTTTATTATTACTTTTGTTACTTGCCTATGCTAAAACAGTCTGCCTAGCTCACTTTGAGTGTTGGCATTCTCCTTTGTTTTGTGATTATTTAAAAACTATTTGGGCTAGATTAGCAAAATAAAGATTTACTCTGTTTACTGTATAGTGATTTTCCTATAGACTTAATGGATAAATAGCTATTCAATAAGCAGAGTAAACCCTTACTCTGGTACTCAAATCTAGTCCCTTGTTTCTTGGATAATCTTAAAGCTTTCAATTGTGTGTGCATAATAGGTCGTGCCTGTGCTCTGTGTCCCTTTTTGTTATGAGCTTTGGTTATTAAACTGATATATTCCGTTATCTAATGATTTTAATGTTGTAACATCTACCCTAGAATAATGAGTGTTAATGAGTGTTGGCATTCTCATTAAGGTCTGTGTGTAGTAATGTCCAATAAGATGGTTTCCTGTGAACAACATGCCTTTTGTTCAGGGAAAATATATAATTATATAAAAAATAATAATATATAAATATAGGGACTCTCTTACAAAGAAGAGAGACAGGAGAGACAGTTTTCTCCAATGTGTTAAACAGGTACATCTCATACTTCTTAACTCGCTAAAAAATTTAAAAATCTAAATTTTTCCTCCATTAAGTGCTATACAAGCCATACGGCTAATCTTAGGAACATGTACTGTATTATTCTGTGGATGTTCCGCTTCCCTAAGCCTCCATCAGCTGCGGCTTCAGCCACTAGCGACCTACTAATAAAATTTCAAAATGGGCAGGACAAGGCCACCATCTTGAATGCAGCCAGAGGGAAAACGCCATATCGGTTCGAAGACATGGGCCTTCCATTTTTCTCCGACCTTTCCCGAATGACGCGGCAATAGAGAAAATCACTATGCCCTCTCACAACACTTCTGTTGACTCAAACCATTAAATACTGCTTGGGTTTCCCTCACATTCTTGTCATACAGCACCAGAACATGGATTACAAAGTGTCCAATGTCTCCGAGATGGACGCTATACTGACCAGGCTTGATCTGCATTACACTCCCATAACTACAACTCCAGCATGGGACCCAACCAACATAATCCCATTTGTTCCAGCCTCCAATAGCAAGACTGCTGTTGCAGTTACCTGATTGCAGCACCCTCTGTTTGTTTTGTTTTTTATGCCTTAACTCCAATTTTTCTACCTATACAAAGAGTGACTTTTTTAGTTTTTTTAAGTTTATCAGTTCTTATGAGTTATATATTTAGTTTTGTTTCTTGGGGTTTTACCCCACCAAGTCATTAGGAAACCCCTGTGGGCTTCCTGGGTCATTACCAGGAATAATCCGGTTACGCTAGCTCCCCTATTACCACCAACTCCCCCAGCTCCGCACTAATAATTTCTCACTTTACTCCAACATGTGGCGCTGCCACCCTTGAGAGCGCACTGCTTCCCCTATTTTTAAGATCGTATTCACTTTTATTTTATTTTCCACGTTATGATTCCATTTTGAATATTGCCGTGCCCTTATACGGAACTTTCTGTTTCTAACACCTACACTAAGTGCCTTAGCACGGCAGTTTACTCAGTATACTTAGTTAAGTCTAACTTACTCCTAATTTAAAAAAAAAAAAAAAAAAAAAAAAACACAGTCAGTACAGTAAACCTTAAGATGGATGTATGTTACTAACCAGTTTGTCATATCTCAACTTTTGTATCACGTTATGTCTCTTATAGATAATAAAATGTACATTTTTTATTACAATCTCTATATTTTAAGTACACAAATTAAACAAAAGTAGCATAAAAACATATACATTTGTTAAAACGTTTGTAACCAATTGCCAATAGACTTATCTCCCATAATATTTTAACCAAGGGTACAACACTTGCCCCTGAAACATGCATTTATTTTGTATTGTGTTTCAGTGCTGATGTTTACACTTGTTAAACGATTATATTTGCCTTCATTGTAGTAGAGTACAGTATTCACCCCTGTTATCCACAATGGGTTAGCCCAAATATTACACTTAAAGGATTATTCTAAACACCATGACCACTTCAGCTATTTGAAGTGGTCATGGTGTCTGGAGTTTGAACATCCAGGGTTTTACTATGTAGATATGGAGATTAACCCCCTGCCCCCCTATTGCCAGAGGTCAAATTCCACTCATTGGAGCATCATTGCCATCCTCAATCAAGTAGTCTGGGCTGGCTAACGTGAATGTGGTGAAAATGTGGTGTCTGATGCCAGGAGACAGCCAGTGACAGCCCACTTTCTGTGCAGTCCATGTACTCTTTCAGCCCAGCTATCCTGACCACCCTCCAGTAAAAGGGAGTAACACCAGCCATGGAGGACCATGCTCGATAATGGAAATTATGTACGTTTACGCTGTTTTCTTTATTTTGTTGGGGTGAGGTGGGTGAACAACCACAGAAAGGGTTGCTCTATCCAAAATCAGGGCTTTATAAAAACCTTGATTTCAGGTTGGAATAACACTTAACACAAATAAAGTTACTTAATATAGGTATTTAATATATACTAATTCAATAATTGAGGCAGGGTCTTCTTCTCAAACTTGATTATGGTACATGACCATTACCACAACAAAATCACAAATATAACTTAAATAAAGTATTCTTTTGCATGCAACTGAACACTGAAAATATTTTTTTAGATTCAATATCAATATATTTTATGTATTCGAAAGATATGTTGAATTATGAATCACACGCCAGAAATTGTACAGAATATATTATTTGGATGAGCACTTACACCATTTGAGATTTAAAGTTTGTGTTTTAACACAGAAAATATTGATAGATTACAACAGATGCATTTAATACCACCATATAAAGTATTAAATAACATGTGCATCTAAAATACATTTATTAAAGAACATTGTGTAACAAGCCACCTCTCTGCCTATCTAGCTCCAGTCCTATATATGATTATATCTGCTTTGGTATAGAGACATTTTGTTATATGCCAATTATGATTCTGATTACTATTATTATGTCATTTGACAACATATTTAGGAGCAGTACAGTACAATAACAAATAAGCAGGGTACAATTGAACAAAAAGCAAGGGTAACATCTATTTGATTAATACTAAAATGTGGTTGCTATGAGAGTTTACAGTAAAATCTTAAATATTAGACGACACTAGAAGGAGAGAAATTATGTGGGTTAGTGAGGCTTTTAAAGCAGAGAGAGAAGGAAGAATAATAACAGTTTAACTAATATGTCTTCTTGAAGAAGTGAGTTGATGGTTATTTTTTGAAGGATTAGTGATTCAGGGAGAGTCTAATAGAGTCGAGAAGAGAGTTCCATAAAAACAGTGCTGCCTTAGAGACATCTTAAAGTTGAGAGTTGTAGATGTAAGTATGGGTAAAGCACAGACACAGCTCTTTTGTAGAGTAGAAGGACCTGGATAACTTTCTTAATAAATAGTGAGGATTAAGTAGATAGGTGCAGAAATATGAAGGGACATGTCATGAAAGACCAGGAGTTCATTTGAACTATAAATCTTATGCGAAGGCAGAGAATGGACTGACAGATGCGGCAGGTATGGGAGTAGGGAGAGGACAGGAAGATAAACATGGCTGCAGCATTCATTATGGTTTGTAATGGGGTGAGCTGGGCATGTGTAAAACCAAGAAGAAGCAGATTGCTGTAGTAAATAATTGAGATCGAGCAATAGCGTGGGTTGAGGTTGGGCTTTGTTAGGACTGGAGCTCTGTTTGCATGCTTGAAGGAATCAGTTAAAGCACCAGAGAAGAGAGAGTGATTGAATATTTTAGAGAAAGGCAGAGCAAAAGATAATGACACAGTACAAATAAGATGTGAAGGAATAAAACTGAAGGAAGAGTTTGTGGGGTGGGAACAGATGCAGAGCAGACATTTTTTATTGTATAGGGGTATGAGTGAGGATAGAGGTAGAGATGAGGTTGATGAGTGGGGAAAGCATACAAGACTATAGCTATATAGACTTAAGTTTTAACCCCTTAAGGACACAACTGGAATAAAAGGGAATCATGACGGAATATTTCCGTCATGTGTCCTTAATGGGTTAAACAGCCAGTTTAGTAAGAGGGGGATGTGGTCGTACAAAGCCTTGTTTTAAGTGTGGAAGAGACATTTTGGATCCTGAGAGAGTCTGGTTATGAGGTAGATTAGGTAATTTTCTAGCAATTACAGAGGGTCAAGTTGTAGATCTGCAGAAGAAATTTATAGTAAATACAGTCTAGTGTGTTTTTGTTTAAGTGTATACATCATAAATAACATAGTTTACATAGCTATTATGAACACTTTCCATAGATTACACAGGGAATTAACCAATTTGTCATCACACAGATATATTTTTAACATAAACAGGGTTATTCATTAAAAAGTGAAAATTTAAAGTGAATTCAAAGTTAATTTCAAATGTAAAGTCTAACTACCGAAACTTGAAACATTCTCTATATCAGCTATGCTTTTCATTTAACTACCTACTCTGGCCTTAAATGTGCAACTCACTGTGAATTCACTTTGGCATTTTGACTTTAGTAAATATTCCTGTAAGGGAGCCGAGGGAAAAGAAAAAGAGGAGAAATAAGAAAGTTTTTCATAAACTGAGATATACTAGGGCCAAAGTATTACCACTGGAACATTTATTGCCAATAGAAAATACAAGATATTTACTGCTATTCTCAAAAGTAGAAATGACTTATTTTAAGAAACGATCTATATCTACTTTAAATGCTATGCAATAATTTAAGTTTTATGAATATTATAAAATACAGGCTAGTGCAGATTGATTTTTGAATTAGTATGTAGATTTGTAATTTCCCTTTAGCTAATGGTATTCTTGTTCCATAGCTATTAACCAACTGATAAAACTACAACACATACTAAATCATAGTCTAAACCAGGCAAAGGCAACCTGTAACACTCCAAATGTTTTGGACTTCACCTCCCATGATGCTTTGTCATCATTATGGGTGTAAGAGCATTATGGGGGATGTAGTCCACAACATCTGGAGTGCCGAAGGTTGCCTATCCCTGGTCTAAACAGTTCAATGTACAGATAAATTCTTATAATGTCTAGCCGTGCTGGAAGTGAGTGAACCTAAGACATAAATAGTCTAATTATGAAGCACAAAGAACAATGATTCATTCTGAACATTGGTTATATTACTATTTACAGAATAGTTATTCTCTGAAATAATTTCTATACAATATGCTTTCCTCATCTATAGAAGAACCTACTAGGGACATACAAACGTATATAACCCGTTAAACCTTAATACTGTTATATTACCGTATATACTCGAGTATAAGCCGAGTTTTTCAGCACATTTTTTGTGCTGAAAAACCCCAACTCGGCTTATACTCGAGTCAGTGTCTGTATTATGGCAATTTGCATTGCCATAATACAGACAATGGGGGCTGTGGGGGCTGCAGAGAGATGTTACTTACCTTTCCTGCAGCTCCTGTCAGCTCTCTCCTCCTCCGCCGGTCCGTTCAGCTCTTCTGTCAGCTCACAGTGTAAATCTCGCGAGAGATTTACACTGGGAGCTGACCGAGGTGCTGAACGGACCGGCGGAGGAGGAGAGAGCTGACAGGAGCTGCAGGAAAGGTAAGTAACATCTCTCTGCAGCCCCCACAGCCCCCTCCTACACAGTGCCCATCCACTGGACCACCAGGGAAGGAGAGCCCCCCTCCCTGGCCAGCTAGCAAGCAGGGAGGGGGGACAAAAAATGTATATATATTAATAATAATAAAAAAATAAAAAAAAAATAAAATAAAAATAATAAAATAAAAAATAATAATAAAATAAAAAAATAAAAATAAAAAAAAAAATTAAAATAATAATTAAAAAAATAAAAATGCCCACCCCCCCACCAAGGCTCTGCATCACACTCTGCATTACACACACACATACACACACTGCATTCATATACACACACTGCATTCATACACACACACTGCATTTATACACACACACTGCATTTATACACACACACTGCATTTATACACACACACTGCACTCATACACACACACTGCATTCATACACACACACACTGCACTCATACACACATCATTCTCATACACACACACTGCACTCATACACACAGCATTCATACACACACACAGCATTCATACACACACTGCACTCATACACACACACTGCACTCACACACACAGCATTCATACACACACACACAGCATTCATATACACACACTGCACTCATACACACACACTGCACTCATACACACACACTGCATTCATACACACACACTGCACTCATACACACAGCATTCTCATACACACACACTGCACTCATACACACACACTGCACTCATACACACACACTGCACTCACACACACACTGCACTCATACACACACACTGCACTCATACACACAGCATTCATACACACACACTGCACTCATACACACAGCATTCTCATACACACACACTGCACTCATACACACAGCATTCTCATACACACACACACTGCACTCATATACACACTGCACTCATACACACACACTGCACTCATATACACACACTGCATTCTCATACACACACACTGCATTCTCATACACACACACTGCATTCTCATACACACACACTGCATTCTCATACACACACACTGCATTCTCATACACACACTGCATTCTCATACACACACACTGCATTCTCATACACACACTGCATTCTCATACACACACACTGCATTCTCATACACACACACACACACTGCATTCTCATACACACACACACTGCATTCATTATATACACACACTGTAAATAAATATTCAATTAATATAATTTTTTTAGGATCTAATTTTATTTAGAAATTTACCAGCAGCTGCTGCATTTCCCACCCTAGTCTTATACTCGAGTCAATAAGTTTTCTCAGTTTTTTGGGGTAAAATTAGGGGCCTCGGCTTATATTCGGGTCGGCTTATACTCGAGTATATACGGTATTATCCTTTTAAAATACATGCTATAGGTCACACTAATGATATGTATAGGTCTCTTGTGTTTCTGAAGACTGTTTAATTTTAAACTAATTTCTCCAGATCTTAATGATCTATTTCTGTGATTTTTATAGCTGTGAAAAGTTATTACCCAACAGTTATCCTGAGCTCAGAGAAAAGAAGGACACCGGGATGCCAAATGGAATACCTGAGGGGTATGATGGAACAGTATGACAACTTGGGAGGCATCCAAATGGTATTTATGAGCTATACTCATTTAAAGATTTCACAGTCAGGGTGATTTACGAAAATGAGAATGCAAAGTGAATTTCAAATTTAAGCCCAGAGTAGTCAGATTGAAAGCATAGCTGATTCAGAGAGGTTATCACGTTTGGCTATTTTCACTCTAAAGTTGAAATTCACTTTGAATTAACTTTGCATGCTCATTTTAGTGGATAACCTTGTAAATATTTATTGGACAGATACACAATAAAACAGGCAGATTTATATTCAACAATAGCTCTTAGAAAGATAAAGATATATGCAGTTTGTTCACAGCTGGCTTATAAAATAATTTCAGAATAAAACGTACTGCCCTTTTATATCTTATACCCTTTATATATATATATATATATATATATATATATATATATATGTAAACTTTTTGTATACTGTGAGAACATTTTTTAAGAACTGAAGCCTCCCGGCAAAACAATACACAGGGAATACCTATATATGCAATTAATAGTTATGATCTTGACATCATTGAATTTGTACTCTTAATACATTGTTAATGTGAGAACTACAAAATTACAATCTGAATAGCTAAACTGTATTATAGCACATATATTATTAAAACAAAAGGTAAGGATAAGGGCTAACTGTTCTTATGATTTTATCAGGTCTTAAATGTTTGATGGGTACCGTCAATATAGAAAATAATAAACTCATTATATACAAGTCAACAAAAAATATATGATATGTTCTTACCTTTTCTTCTTGGTCACTGTCGCTGTCACACTGATAAGAGAGAAAAAAACAGAGAAAATCAGTACATTTTATTTGCTAGAAGATTAAAAAGAGTGAAAATGTCAACACAAAGTAAAAAGTGACAAATGTGCATGGCTTTAAACCTGTCCCCTCTCTATGTCTTTAAAAGAAATACAGATAATCTTTCTAGAAATATGATGAGCGGGAAGGTAACATGGCTTGACAACAATATTAGAAGACAAAGAACATTGGACTGTGTCCAAATAGACTTTAAATATACCATAAAATGATGTGATCCAATGTTATTTCAGTCCACTGGCAGTCTTTAAATGAACAGTGGCAGGTAAAGAGACTAATGTTTGGTGAACAATTGGACTGGCTACATGCTAACATTTTATTAACTTTTAGATGGCTCCAGTTTGGAAATCAAAAATAAGTTTTATCATTAAAAATAAAAACACTAATCTTAAAATGTTTTTCTTTTTTTGTTTTCTAAGATAGTGCCACCTATTTCAGTGATTAAAAGCTATAAGCAATTTGTTTAAGCAACCTTGACTAAAGGGTGAAGAACTGAGACTGTCTACTAATGTAAAGAAAAGAAAATCTAAACGGTAAACACAGAGAAAATGCACATCAAAAAAATAAATAAAATACAAATACATGGTACGAATGATCACTCAAAAGTGCATAGCTAAACTTGTCAGATACAGCTGCTGACTAAAAATAAGATATGGGGAGATTATGCAGACTAGTTACTAAACAACAAGTTGCAGTGATTTGAGAACAACATTTTTAGAACAATACGAGAGATTTAAAAAAAAAAATAATTTCCCAAGTCTTTTGATTTTTGTCTAAATTGAATTAATATTTTTAATTTGATGTCACAACAGGATTTTACCATTCAAAGAAAAGTTCTTTGAATATGCTCAGTGTCTTGTTGAAGCAAAGATCAGCTTAAAATGTTTTCTGATACCACTGGTTGAAGTGGTTATGGTGCTTGGAGTCTTTGGGTTCCACTGCTAAACAAAGCTTTGCTTCCTCTTTCTGCCATGTCAATTCAATAGCAGTAACCCTGATATGGTGGCAAGCTGGGAATAGCTCAGCTTCTGTAATTTTTGTATTTTTAGAGACCAGGCTCTTGGGGATCAGGCATATCTGCTAAACCAGTGATTAAACCAGTTAAGCCAGTCAAGCTGTAATAATGACCAGCACACATGGACTGCAGGCAACATAGACACTTCATTCAGGTGGTTACTCTGATTAAGGTACCTACAGCATCCCTTTAAAGTAAAAGTAATTAAACATATTAAAACGTGAGCAAAATGAGGTATAGGTTTGCAAAATATAAAATGGAGACAGGTTCAAAATAAAAAGTCACAATAATGTACAAAAAAGTCCAAATATCAGCCATATTTTCCCCAGCTTTTCTACTTGATGAAACAATGTGCATGTGAAGACAAAGCAGAACAAAATTGGCCCATTATATCAATCAAACATTTATTGTATAAACCACAAGAGCTCTTTGCTGTTCACAACTATTCACAAAACAATCTAAGTCAAAGTACATTAGATTACCATGACGTGATGTAACATGGACATGTACAGAATCTGACAAGTTAAAAATTAATAACTCGATTTGAATTGGAAAAAAGTGTGTCTGCTGAAGACATCATATATTTTTATACTTGTTTTTTTTTTTAAATTTGTGCAATTTATACATGCCTGTGCTACCTTATTATTATTATTATTATTTAGTATTATTATTTTATTATTTATATAGCGCCAGAAAATTCCGTGGCACTGTACTGAGAAATATTGTAAGGTGATGCCAAATACACTAATTTGATACACTGCATCATTCGTATACAAAGAAAGGTTACGTTTTAAGTCTTCTTGAAGATGACATTTAAAATGTGGGCATATTTTTATCGATTTCATAATTCAAAAATACTTGTTATAATATTTAAAATGGCAACAAAGCTCTAAGAGTCCATTAAAAAGCAAATATTGCTGGTGTTAAAATGCTGTAACAATAATATATACTTACCAACCATTGTAGAATGTCTAAAGTAAGATATAACCAACATAACTATTGACTCATCCATTGCTCCAGAATATGTGTTAAATAATAGAATAAAATCAATAAAATATAAAACCTATATTAGAAATATTTGCAAAATATTAATAGGCAGAATACTAATGTGAATTTTAGTGGATGGCTGTTGTAGAGAAGAAGGATATTTCCTCTCTTGAATGAAATTTTGAAAAGTTTGAAAACAAAAGGTGTGAATTGTGCAGTCAAATCACTAGGCAATAAGTCCAGATTTGCCCTCTGGTCTAAAAATAAATAGCCTGTCACTTGTGGGATGGCAATATGGACAATTGGTTTGTAACCAAAAGCCCCTCAACTTTGGTGGAGAAAGGATGAACTGAGAAAATCACCTTACATAATTGAAATGGAGGGAAGATATTGATAGGGAAAATAGTGGACCAAACTAAAAAAAAGCACTGGACCCCACTCTGCTGACTCAGCTGAATGAAATGTGGAAGCATAATGATTTAGTAATGAAACTGCTACACAGCAGAAATAGGTCACCTAAATGTAGACTACAAAACTCAAAATAAAAATGTGTACACAAAATATAGGAGCCATGTTTGGCTGTTGAGACAGTGTAGGTGTATATGCCCAGCTGTCCATCGGTTGAGATTTTTCTCCCTCCCCTTTAATAAAAATGTACACTTTTATGCTATTTTGTATTTTGAAGTCCACACTTTCGTGACCCTTTTCTGTATTGTATATATATCTTCTTTAATAAAACATTATCTTTCACAGAGCTTCCACAAAGAATTGTGTCGGTCAAAAGCCTTCTAAATACTTTTTTCTTTGGTTGCTGCATACAATGGAACAGAGGAACACATACAACTGAGCTGTTTGCTTTGCCTTCTTTGAATGAGCCACTCATTTAATATACATTTTGCATTGATATGTGATGACAGAAAATGTCCTTTCACGTGCCGGCTCTGGCCAAGAGACCGGAAGAGGGCCTTCCAAGGGTTCTACTCTCAAGCAGAGGGCAGATTCACCTGGTAGCCCACTGGACCACCAGTGAAACTGGATCCACATACCCACCAGGGAACAAGGATCATAGCCCCCCTCACTGCCAAAATGTAAGCATGGGTTGTAAGCACGGGTGGGTTCAACTATAAAGAAAGAAAGAAACTAGCAGCAAGGAATGTGGGGTGGCTGAACAGGGAAACTATTGCCTCCCCACAAACATTACATGAGGAAAAATCTCTATGTTACATATTGAGAAATTTCATTTACAACAATGTTTTCTATCGGTAACCTCATTAATTGGTAAACATTTTTTTTTAAGCTTTTCTGTCCAGACATTTTTTTTTCCATTAAAAAAAGAATTATCTAGGAATATGGAAACATTTTACTTTCCCTAATAGCCAAAATACTTGGATTCTGGGGGTATTTTTTTTTTTTGCAGATAACTTTGTAGTGAAGGGGATAAAGGAAAGGATGTAGGTATGGTGCAGAGGAAAAATTACTTCCATTTTGTCTGGATTAATATATTAAATCGCCCAGAATAACATTAGAAATCAGAAAAGAAAATATCCAGAGGTTGTCACCCTAAACTTAACACATGTAAATAACTAACAAAGCACAATGTTATAACTTATGTACCTCTTTTAGACAAAGATTTCTGTAGTCTAAGTAAGAGCTACAATCCGTGCTCAGAATTTGGCATGCAGACTTTATGGAACTGAACCATATTTAATTAATATTTTTATATGCACATAAAATGAAATTAAAGTCATTCCATTCACTTCATCATCACAGAGAAAGCTTGCATGATCATATACCAATGACTTTGAATTTTGTAGCTTTTCAATGAGACAGAAGCTGCAATTGAAGCAGCTTAATTTACTGAATGGGAGTAGATGTAACTCCATTTAACTAGTGAATCATGCAAATTGTTTTAACATTTAGGTGAATATCCTACTTTAACAACATGCTCATGGACAGAGCAGAGGGTCAAGAGTGTATCACCTAAACATCCTTGGATTTAATGTCTCTTTGATAATATATTCATATTTGGTGTCAGCATTCTGTAATTTGGGATGATTTGATGATAGCTGTAATTTATTTCTGATCACTTCCATTTTAAACCTTAGTGGAATATCTTATCTGTTAAGTACCCTGCAGGAAATTGTATCATGTGGTTTTTCTTGCAATGCTGTGATGTGGACCGAGAATTGTCTTTTCTCTTTGATGCAGTTTCATATTAATCACTAGACCATAAACTATTGCTATATTGTATGACTATATATTATATGCAGTGGCTGACTGCAACTTTTTTGCCCGGGGGTAAGTCCAACAGAAATGCCCATGGTGTATCAACTCTGCACCACAATTAAAACAAATCTGATCTCCCCTCCAGCCGTGGCCTTGGTGGCCTTTTGGCAAATCCTGCCCTGTGTGGCAGAAAGGCTTCTGCCACATGTTCTCGGAGGGGCCTGCTTGCCAGCCTCCAGTCTCCAGCCAAAAGACTATGAGCCCTTTGAAAACTATAGGAACAAACTTGGTTCGTGGTATTTTATATTTGGTTCCGGAACGGAACACCCGCACGAACCATAGACCACCCGGGAGCTTGTTAAGCCCTATTAACACTTTGGAACGATTCTAACCGCAGTGTTCTAATTGTCTGATTCTAATATGGCTGCCACCTCATGGTCATTCATGCGAACAGCGGCCATCTTGTTCCTGTGAACACATGCAGTGGTGTTTGGTCGTCGAGTTCATGGAACTGTTTTTGGACACTGAATCTCACGAACACCGCTAGACTTCCAGGATCGCCTGTGTTCGGATCTACACCACTTAGAAGGGCACTGTTCGGTGAAATTGTTCCCACAAACAAGGTGAACAAGCTTGAGTGTAAGAACATTGACTATGTTCGGTAGTTTGTTCAGTTTTTAAATTACCAAACTAGACCGATCGCAAGCCCTGTTTCTCTGGAACAATTTTGGGCATGGGACCATGCATGTGGTCAGTCAAATTATGACTTCCAGGAAATTCCTGAACCCCTAAACCGATCTAGGTGATTTTTGGATATGTTGGTAATCCAGATCGGGGCTATCAGGGGATGTTTTGTGTGTTTAAAGGTATTTTTGGGGTTTTGCAAAAATGTATGTTTTCTGTACCTGGAGATAATTGAGTTTAGTACAGTCCCTGACTAAATTATCTACCAGGCACAGATGAGGGATCATCTTGTTTTATGTGGCAGTGTCATGGACCTGAGAGACAATGTAATGTGTATGTTTTTACTGTAGTCTACTCTTGCATGAGGACCTGCATATAAGGCCAGTTGTGGCTACCAAAAAAGGAGTTCCTGCTTACCCTCAACACAGAGTCTCATCTCATGTGTGTAGGGAACAGCTATACCAGTTATAATCCTTGCTTTATGAGCTGTAAGCCATAATCATCGCACTTATGACAAATCACGGTTTGAACTATCTTGCTTTGCATGTAATGCGTCTATCTCATATATTAGTTTCCCCTTTTACATTGCATTACTGAAATAAATGAACTTTTGCACGATATTCTAATTTTCACCTGTATATATAAATATAGGGGGTGCATTGTTCAGTGTAGATATATATTCTATATATATATCTACACTTTGCCCCCATTTTTCATGAGCTGAACTCAAAGATCTAAGACTTTTTCTATGAACATAAAAGGCCTATTTCTCTCCAATATTGTTCATTTTAGAGTGGCCTTTGATTGTGGCCAGCCTAAGGCACACTTTTGCAATAATCATGCTGTCTAATCAGCATCTTGATAAGCCACACCTGTGAGGTGGATGGATTATCTCGGCAAAGGAGAAGTGCTCACTAACACAGATTTAGACAGATTTGTGAACAATATTGGAGAGAAATAGGCCTTTTTTGTAGATAGAAAAAGTCTTAGATCTTTGAGTTCAGCTCATGACAAATGGGGGAAAAAACAAAAGTACTGCATTTATAATTTCGTTCAGTGTATATATGCACACACAGACAACATTTGAAGTATTCAATTGCATGCATTTATGGTAGGAAAGAAACTATAGTGGTAAATATATTAGTGGGGAGGATAGTGACTATATTGGGGGATAGGGGCTATGATGAGGGGATAGTTGCTATAGTAGGAGGATAGTGTGTATGATGGTGGGATAGAGACTATAGTGGTGAAGACAGTAGTAGGGAGGATAGTGACTATATTGGGGGGATAGGAGCTGTAGTGTAGGTATAGGGCCTATAGCGGGGGAACTGGGGCTGTAGTGGAAGATTAGGGACTATTGTGTGGGTGGATAGTTAGTATAATGGAGTGACAGAAACTGTAGTAGTGGTATAGAGGCTATAATGGGAAACAACTGGATATAATGGGATGATAAGGACTATTGTGGCTGTATAGTGGGGTGACAGGGGCTGCTGTGCTTTGACAGGGGCTATAGTGGGGTGACAAGGGTTTTAGTGGTGTAACAGGGGCTATAGTAAGGAAGAAGAAGCTCTAGTGGAAGGATATGGACTTTTGTGGGGTGGCTAGTGGGTATAGTTGGCTGACAGAAGCTGTAGTGTTGTGACAAGGGCTATAGTGAGATGAGAGGAGCTATAACAGGCTGATAGGGGCTATACTGGGATGACAGGGGCTGAAGTTGGGTGACAGGAGTTATCCAGTGGTAACAGAAATTATACTGGGGTGGCCAAAGCTATATGGGGTGGCAGGGACAATATGGGGTGACAGAGGCTGTAGGGTGTGTCAAGTATTCATCCGCTTATAAAAATGTGATAAATGGAATTTACTGTTAAGACAGGAAAAGTTGTGCCGAACAATATTACTGTCCTCACAGGAAAAGTTGTGCCGAGCAGCAATCAAATCCACAGGAGGGTTTGTGCTGAGCAGCAATTATGCAAATGGGAACCTGGTAACTGCCTTTGGGGTAAAAAGTCGATTACAGCCTATCAGAGCCAGAGGAGGGGTATTTAGGCCCAGTTCTCATCCTGCTCAGTGCCCTGTCATAGTTTCCCTTGTGGTTGTCCAAGAGCGTGTTATTGATTCTGGTAATTCTGGTTATTTGACTTTGGCATTGTTTTTGACTTCCCTGTTTTCTGGCATCCCTGACCCCTGGCTTTTCCTTATCGTTGTGTCTCTTTCTGTATCCCTTGACCTCGGCTCTTCCTGACTATTCTTTGGTACGTTAGTCCGGCCATTCTAAGGTCCGGTATACGTTACCTATCAGTCCTCTGTGTTACACAATTCTACATGCTGGATCATACTGTAATCCTGACAGAGTGACAGGAACTGCAGTGGTATGTCAGGGGCTATATGTGGGTAACAGAGGCTAAAGTGGGGTGACAGCATCTACATTAGGGTTACATGGGTTGTAGTAGGTTGATAGGGGCTGTAATGGGGTGACAGGGTCTGTGGTGTGGTGGCACAAACTATTGTGGGGTGACTAGGGCTGTGGTGGAGTAATATGGGCTGTGGTGGTGTGACAGGAGTTGTAGTGGGGTGACAGGTGCAGTAGTGGGATGACAGCAGCTGTTGTGGGGTGAAAGTGGCTTTAGTGTCAGGGACAGGAGTTGTGGTTGGGTGTCAGAGACTGTACTGGGGTGACAGGGGTGTTAGTGGTGTGACGGGGCTGTAGTGGGGTAACAGGAGCTGTCATAGGTTGACAGGAGCTGTGGTAAAGGCCATTGGGGTGAACAAGTCTGTAGTGTCATGACACTAAGAGGGACTGTAGATGTCTGACAGGGTCTATGGTGGGGAGCTCTATAAAAGTTTTCCCCCTCTCTGAGGTTTACCTTGGGCCACGGAGGGGGAATCCGATTCCCTGGAGGTCCGGTGGAGGTGCAGAATGTCACTGATAGTGATACGTTTGGGCCACTGTGAGTTATGGGTGTGACAATGTGTGATGTGTGGGAAATATCTGTGACTTCCCACATAGTAATGGGGAGTTAGAGACTGAAGTGGGTGTTAGAGGCTGAAGTAAGGGTTAGGAGCTGTAGTGGGGAGAATATCCTCCTGGTTACCCCATTTTCTTTCCTCTAGCACTCCCTCTCTCATACTTGGGGACTTCAATATCCCTATCAACAAGCTCAACTGCCCTGATGCCTCCCGTCTGCTCTCTGTAACCTCCTCCTGTGGACTCACACAGATTTCCTCCTCCGCAACTCACACTGCAGGAAACACTCTTGACCTCATCTTCACTAATCTCTGTACCACCTCTGATCTCTCCACTGATCCATTTCCTTTGTCTGACCACCATCTGCTAACATTTAACATCTGCATACCTCATACCAAAATTTCAACACCATCAACTCTCCAACCTCGCAGAAACCTCAACTCCCTCGATCTCCAGCACTTCTCCACCACACTCCAAACACTCCTTTTACCCATCTCAAATCTCAACTGCCATAACTCTGCAACCTCACTCTACAACTCCACTCTCTCCTCTCAACTTGACATCATGGCACCTCCTACAGTTAAACGCAGCAAGCGCCCCCAACTACAACCCTGGCTCACTAAGCTGACCCGTTACCTCCAAAAATGTTCCAGAACTGCTGAACGCTGCTGGAGAAAGTCTCACTCTGCATCTGACTTTGTCCACTATAAATTTATGCTGCGCTCCTACAGCATGGCTCTTTCCTCTGCAAAAGTAAACTACTTCAAAACCCTCATAAGCACACTGTCCCATCAACCCAAACACCTGTTTCACACTTTTGATGCTCTTCTTCGCCCTGTGACTACCCCTCCTTCCACCACCTTGTCCGCCACAAACTTTGCATCTCATTTCACTGAGAAGATCTCTACAATCAGGAAAGAGATCTCTAATCTCTCTCCTTCCCCTATCATTATGTCACCCAACCCCACTCCCCCTGCCATCCTATGCACATTTGCACCTGCTACAGCACAAGAGGTTTCTGCACTGCTCCTGTCCTCCCGCCCCACCACCTGCTCTCTCGATCCTATTCCCTCGCATCTCATCCGCACTTTGTCTCCCTCTCTTGCTCTTCCTCTCGCTAGCATTTTCAATCTCTCCCTTTTCTCTGGCACATTTCCCTCA
Source organism: Pelobates fuscus (assembly GCF_036172605.1). NCBI lineage: Eukaryota > Metazoa > Chordata > Amphibia > Anura > Pelobatidae > Pelobates > Pelobates fuscus. Next base: position 274,675,684 of record NC_086317.1, read on the forward strand.
CCCTTCAAACATGCAACCGTAACCCCGATTCTGAAAAAGCCCAACCTTGATCCCAACTCCCCATCCAACTACCGCCCTATCTCGCTACTCCCATTTGCCTCCAAGATCCGAGAGAGAGTTGTGTACGCCAGATTGGCAGACTTTCTCGAATCCAACTCTCTGCTTGACCCCCTTCAGTCTGGATTCCGCGCTGGTCACTCTGTCGAAACTGCTGTGACCAAAGTATCCAACGACTTAATTGCTGCTAAATCTCACGGCCAATACTCTATCCTAATCCTCCTTGATCTTTCTGCCGCATTTGACACTGTTGTGTCACGTTCACAGTAAATGATGTGGAACACAACTGCAGATTTCTTAGGACTTTGATATTTTATTAAGACACTTAGATGGAACTGAGACTTCAGTTCCAGAATTACAGGTACTGTTTCTTTAAATAATAAACGGTTTGCTTCAGTTAGCAATTACAAGGTTCAGAATTCATTAGAGTCCGTTATTCTTTTTAACAGTTCAAATTATAAGAGATTATATACATTGGAATTATCAGTAGCAAGACTGGTGCAGTAAAACTTAAATAGTACTTGTTTTGAGGGATGCTGTAGCAGGCTTGCTGAACAACTTGATAGCAGACTTTAGTATGAAGAAATAAGACTATCTGTAGCAAGACAGGTACAGCTGAACTTGAATAATACTTGATTTGAGGAAAGCTGTAGCAGGATTGCTGGGCAACTTGATAGCAGACTTTAGTATGAAGAAATAAGACTATCTGTAGCAAGACAGGTACAGCTGAACTTGAATAATACTTGATTTGAGGAAAGCTGTAGCAGGATTGCTGGACAACTTGATAGCAGACTTTAGTATGAAGAAATAAGATTATCTGTAGCAAGACAGGTACAGCTGAACTTGAATAATACTTGATTTGAGGAAAGCTGTAACAGGATTGCTGGGCAACTTGATAGCAGACTTTAGTATGAAGAAATAAGATTATCTGTAGCAAGACAGGTACAGCTGAACTTGAATAATACTTGATTTGAGGAAAGCTGTAGCAGGATTGCTGGACAACTTGATAGCAGACTTTAGTATGAAGAAATAAGATTATCTGTAGCAAGACAGGTACAGCTGAACTTGAATAATACTTGATTTGAGGAAAGCTGTAACAGGATTGCTGGACAACTTGATAGCAGACTTTAGTATGAAGAAATAAAATTATCTGTAGCAAGACAGGTACAGCTGAACTTGAATAATACTTGATTTGAGGAAAGCTGTATCAGGCTTGCTGGAGAATTTGATAGCAGACTTTAGTAAGTTGAAATAAAGTTTTAGCATTGTTAGCTCTTAACTCAGAGACTGTAAATTACTTACTTAACTTCGGGAAGTGGAGGGATTGTGTCCCCAGCTCTCCTCAGAGGCGGTTCTTCAGTGAATGGTTGCCGAGAGTGCCGGTAGTTGTCTGTGATGAGGAGAGATGTTGGGGACTTGAATATTCCTCCAGTCCGGTCTAGTAGCGAGTGGTCCTCTCACCGAGGTATGTGAGCCGGTGAGTTTGGCGCGGTACGCGTTTCAATAATCCAGCGTCTATCAGCTGGTGCGGTCGCATTAAATAGCAGACCGCAGCAATGGGGGTGTGGCTAAGCTCCGTCAAACCCGGAAGCATGAGGAGACATCGGGAGGCTTAAGGCCTGACATGTTGATCATCAACAGCTTCTTCACATTCTTCGTAACTTTGGTCTACGGGATACTGCTCTCTCCTGGTGCTCCTCCTACCTCTCCCAGCGCTCTTTCAGTGTTTCTTTCTCTGGTTCTGCCTCTTCTCACCAACCCCTCTCTGTCGGCGTCCCCCAAGGATCTGTCCTCGGTTCCCTATTGTTCTCTATCTATACTGCCTCCCTTGGTAAACTCATCAGCTCCTTTGGTTTCCAATATCATTTATATGCAGATGACACGCAAATCTACCTGTCCTCCCCTGATCTCTCTCCGCCCACCTTGACTCGTGTTTCTGACTGCCTCTCTGCTATTTCCAACTGGATTGCTGCTCACTTCCTTAAACTCAACCTGTCCAAAACAGAACTTCTAGTTTTTCCTCCCTCAAGTGCTGCTACTCCTGTTGTCTCCATCCAAGTCAACGGCGCTACTATCACCTCTACCTCGCAGGCTCGCTGCCTAGGTGTTCTTTTCAATTCTGACCTCTCTTTTACTCCCCATGTCCAATCGATAGTCAAATCCTGTCGCTTCCAACTCAAGAACATAGCGCGCATCCGCCCATATCTAACGCCGGACGCGGCTAAGATATTGGTTCATGCTGTTGTTCTCTCTCGCCTCGACTACTGCAATCCCCTTCTGACCGGTCTTACATGTTCCCAGCTTGCACCGCTGCAATCTGTAATGAACGCGGCTGCGAGGCTTATTTTCCTGTCCGGTCGCACCTCCCACGCCTCCACGCTCTGTCAGTCCCTGCATTGGCTTCCAGTTAGATATAGGGCCCAATTCAAAATTCTGGTACTTGCTTACAAATCCCTACATAATGCTGCTCCAACATACCTATCCTCCCTCATACACAAGTATGTCCCGTCGAGACCCCTGCGCTCATCCCAAGACCTACGCCTATCCTCTGCCCGGATCCCCACCTCTGACGCTCGCCTTCAAGACTTCTCTAGGGCTGCACCTATTCTGTGGAACTCCCTTCCCTCCTCAATCAGACTTTCACCCAGCCTCCACTCCTTCAAAAAATCTTTGAAAACTCACTTCTTCGTTAAAGCGTATCAATTAAACTGTCAGCAGGCTTCTCATCCCCCACCCCATGACTCCTTTCCTGCAACTGTCAAAAATGACCTACCAAGCACTCAATAAACCCTTCTCTAACAAACTATTTAATTCCCCTACTTTAACCCGTTTGTGTCACTATACCCCACTCCCTCTAGCATGTAAGCTCATTGAGCAGGGCCCTCAACCCCCTCTGTTCCTGTACGTCCAGTGGTCTGATCTCAATTATGTGTCTGTTAGTCCACCCATTGTACAGCGCTACGGAATTTGTTGGCACTATATAAATAATAAAATAATAATAAATAATAATAATAAGGCTAAGTAGGAGGTAGGGACAGTAGTGAGGGTTATGATCCATTGGGAGATGCAACTTTTCTGCACGCCCGAGCCCGTGCAGACAGCTCCTTCCCGGATGGTGCTGGGAAATATACCAGTGTGTTACTGTGGTAGTCCTGTCTTTCAAAATCTAGAGGCTGTCTGAGTGACAAGAATCAATGTAAAAGACAGTGTTTACATTACTTACAGTGAGGCAAAAAAGTATTTGATCCCCTGCTGATTTTGAACATATCTCCACTGACAAAGAAATGATCAGTCTATATTTTTTATTTTATTTAGAAAAACGCATGTGAAAAAAGTTATAAATTGATTTGCATGTTAATGAGTGAAATAAGTATTTGATCCCCTATTAATCAGCACGATGTCTGACTCCCAGCTGTCTTTTATACAGGTAGCAAGCTGAGATTAGGTGCAATCTCTTAAAGTAAGTACTCCTAATCTAAACTCGTTACCTGTATAAAAGACACCTATCCACAGAAGCAATCAATCAATCAGATTCCAAACTCTTCACCATGGCCAAGACCAAAGAGCTGTCCAAGGATGTCAGGGACATGATTGTAGACCTACACAAGTCTGGAATGGGCTACAAGACCATGGCCAAGCAGCTTGGTTAGAAGGTGACAACAGTTGGTGCGATTATTCGCAAATGGAAGAAACACAAAATAACTATCAGTCTCCCTCAGTCTGGTGCTCCATGCAATATCTCACCTCGTGGAGTTTTGATAATCATGACAAATCACCTATTCTACATGGAAGATCGTGTTAATGATCTCAAGGCAGCTGGGACCATAGTCAACAAGAAAACAATTGGTAACACACTACACTGTGAAGGACTGAAATCCTGCAGGGCACGCTAGATCCCCCTGCTCAAGAAAGCACATGTACAGGCCTGTCTAAAGTTTGCTAATGAACATCTGAATGATTCAGAGGAGAACTGGGTGAAAGTGTTGTGGTCAGATGAGACAAATATCGAGCTAATTTAACATCAACTTAACCCACTGTGTTTGGAGGAGGAGGATTGCTGCCTATAACCCCAAGAACACCAACCCCACCATCAAACATGGAGGTGTGAATATTATGCTTTGCGGGTGTTTTTTTGCTAAGGGGACTTGACAAATGCTCTGCCTCAAAGGGACGATGGACAGGGCCATGTACCATCAAATCTTGGGTGAGAACCTTCTTCCCTCAGCCAGGGCATTAAAAATGGGTGGTGGATGGGTGGATGGAAATTCCAGCATGACAATAACCCATAACCCACAGCCAAGGCAACAAAGGAGTGGCTCAAGAAGAAGAACATTAATGTCCTGGAGTGGCCTAGCCAGTCTACAGACCTTAACCCCTTAAGGACCAAACTTCTGGAATGAAAGGGAATCATGACATGTCACACATGTCATGTGTCCTTAAGGGGTTAATCCCATAGAAAATCTGTGGAGGGAGATGAAGGTTCGAGTTGCCAAATGTCAGCCTCAAAACCTTAATGACTTGGAGAGAATCTGCAAAGAGGAGTGGGACAAAATCCCTTATGAGATGTGTGCAAACCTGGTGGCCAACTACAAGAAACGTCTGACCTCTGTGATTGCCAACAAGGGTTTTGCCACCAAGTACTAAGTCAAAGGGGTCAAATACTTATTTCACTCATTGACATGCCAATCAATTTATAACTTTTTTCACATGCGTTTTTCTGGAAAAAAAAAATGTTTGTCATTCTGTCTCATTCTCCTATTAAAATACACCTACCATTAAAATTATAGACTGATCATTTCTTTGTCAGTGTGCAAATGTTCAAAATCAGCAGGGGATCAAATACTTTTTTTTCCCTCACTGTAGACTGCAAGAACAGTTACTTTGCACCAGAACCACTAAATTAAGCTGTAGTGGTCTGGTGCTTAGAGTGACCCTTTAAAATAAGTTAAAGTACTAAACATACCAAGATTGTCAAAACATTTTTTCTTCCTGTTTTTTTTTCTGTCTTCTAATTGACCTTATGAGAAATTATGGCTACTGTTAGTATTTGTTTACTAAATTTTATGATTAGAGGTTTAGAAGTAGTTAGCTTTGATGTTTTGACTGAATATTCTACCTCAGATGTATTAGCTGTAATCTGCTTTATAAAAACTAAAATAAAAATAAATAACAAATAAACGATTGTCAAAACTGTATTACCCTCTTGCAGTGGGGTATATCATTATACAAAAGGGTGACATAGATATCAATGTATGCAGCACAATCCATGTGGATCATTGTGCTTATTTTGTTAAATAGCAAAACAATTAATAACTGTGCATTTGAAATACACTAAATAAAAGACTAGATTACCATTATTAGCATAAGATATTTCTTGCCAGAAATACAATAGTAAGTGCAGTATAAATCTCAGTGGAGCATTGTAGAACTTGCTAAAATGATAAAACAACATGTTGCTATTAGCAATTCAATACAGCATCCAAAATGGTTTAATACACCAACAGCTTACATTATGCAGATGCAAAATGTGGATTTTTTTCCCTATCTTTTTCAGTCAATGATTTAGTAAGCTCTGTAAAATATATTGTCTGGATAAGCAGAGAGTTCCATCAAAGTGTTAAGCTTCCTGCTTTCGACAGTCCATTTCTAATTTCAAGGTCCACTTAATTCTGCAGCAGGTAATTACAACTATACCCAGAAGTCTCTTGTCTCCTGAGTTAAGCATATGGCGAAGGACTGAGACCTACTGGTGTCCATTATGTAAGCAGCACGGCTGCCAACACGATTAAAAATGCACAGGTTTCTTTCCCAACACGTACAGTGATTGACAGTTTCACGATTTGGTCAGTCACTGTGTCTGCCAACAGCTTCGTCTGTGCTGGGGCCCACATGGCACAGTGAGGAAGCGCTTCCATCTCTGGTATTAAATTCTTTTACTGACCTGAGGACTGTGCCATGGGCTCACTAGGAGTATAGCATCTAATTTACAGCTCCATCCAATGGATCCTCTAGTGCCAGCCTCTGGCAGAGATGGATGGTGGTCAAACTTCCAGCTCATAAATTATGCAAAAGCAATAAACGCACTCAAAAAGCAGCTCTCACAGTTTTCTGAGCTCCATCTTCAAACGTTTCGTAAAAAGGCAAGAGAGACAAATGAATTAAAAAGTACATAAAGCTAGTTTCAATAATGTTATATAATGTGGACAGACAAAGGACAAAATGATTCCACATGAAGAAGGTAAAAATCTCACTCTTATTTCTTTCTGAAAATAGCAAAGATAAAAAAGCAGGGTTTTGGCAAAGATATCATTGTGGTAAATTTTAACTCATTTGCCAGTCTACAGTATAGGAGAGACTATTGTCTTTTATTCTAGGTTTGGCAGAACCTTTGACCTCTTGCTGACAACTGGATAAAAGCTTTCAAATCAAAGTTCTTTTTAATTAGCTTATTGACTCACCTCTGTTTATTTACATTTTCTAGCTATTTTCAGCCAACCTGCACCTTTCACTTTCAGGCACCTCTTCTGCTATTTATGACACCCATTTACCCCCTTCTCTAACATCAGTTGTTTAAGTGTTAAACTCAGATTGATCAGTATTGCTTCAGACCTGAAGAAGAGAGGAAAACTCATGAAAGCTTGTCTTTGAAATATTATGGCAGTCCAATAAAAAAGGTATCATTGCATACTGCAACACTCTGATATTTTGGCATCTTCTCTACTGGACTAATACAGCTAATCCGATCTACCAATATATAAGTAGTGTAGATCGGATTAGCCGTATTAGTCCATTAGAGAAGATGCTAAGTTACCAGAGTATTGCAGTATGGAATTAAAATACCAGAGTATTGCAGTATGGAATAATATAAATGCAATCAATTCCAAAATAAACTAAATTAAGTAGTTAATTCATTTTAAACTCTTCTGTGCAAGAATCTAAATGAGAACTATTTGTGAATGAACATAAGCATCTGTCAGTTTACATTAACTAGTGCACAATCATCCCACTCATATTTTTTGTAAATTATATTGATACTATTCTTTTTGTATATATATCATAATACAGAAAATTCAAATTGGCAAGTGCAAAATGTGAGCAATGGACAAAAACATGGATCCAATTTCCCCCCCATTGTGCATTACTAATCAGGTGTATAACATGATATGATGCCCTTTACCCTTTGTGAGACTTTCCCACTGGACCAGGCATCAGACAGACCAGGACACAGGGGACCAGTCTTCTGCAGATATCGCAGTAGAAGATCCAGATCAAATTTACTGGAAAGACCATTAAATATTAAAATTTGTATCATGTAGGTCAAAACAGCTCTGATGCATCAAGGCATGGATCTCTGAATGTGTTCTGTGGTATCTGACACTAAGACATTAGCAGCAGGTCATTTAAGTCCAGCAAGGGGTGAGGTGCGAACTCAATTCCTTTGATTTGTTGTTCCAGCAATTCCCATAAATGCTTTATCAAATTGAGATCTGAGGAATTTGGAGGCCAAGGCAACCTTGAACACTTTGTCATATTTCTTAAACCATTTCTGAACAATTTTTGCAGTTTGGAAGGTGCATATCCTGCTAAAAGAGGCCACTGCCATGATGAAACACCATTGTCATGAAGGGGTGTATGTGTTCTGCAACAATCTCTAGGTAGATGGTATGTGTCAAAGTAACATTCACATTAATGTCAGGATCCACGGTTTCTCAGCAGAGCATTGCCCAGAACATAACACTGCTTTGGCTTGCCTGACTTCTTCCCATAGTGCATCCTGTTGCCTTCTTTTCCCCAGGTAAACAATACATATGCATCCGGCCATCCACCTGATGTAAAAGAAAACATGATTCATCAGACTAGGCTATGCTTTTCCATTGCTCCATCGTCCAGCTCTGAAGCTCACTTCCCCATTGAACGCACTTTCGGTGCTGGACAGGGTCATTATGTGCACTCTCATTGGTCTGCGATTATGCAGCCCCATACACAGCAAACTGTGATGCACTGTGTGTTCTGACACCTTTACTTTTCTATTATGGCCAGCATTAAATTGTTCAGCAATTTAATTAAGGGAAAAAAGGAGCTGGCTGCACTCACCTGAACATGCTTAAAATACAGTAGATCTTCTGTGTGATTGGACCAGACAGGCTAGCCTTCACTTCCCATGTCTATCAATGAGCCTTGGGCACCTATGACCCTAATGCCAGTTCACCGGTTGTTCTTCATTGCTCCACTTTTGGTAGGTACTAACCATTGCATGCTAGGAACACTCCATTAAAACTTGCCTTTTTGGAGGTGCTCTGACCCAGTTACCTACCCATCCATCACTATTTGACCCTTTTTAAAGTCACTCAGATTGCTTGCCATTTTTCCTGCTTCCACCACATGAAACCTTTGAACTGACTGTTCACTTGCTGCCTAATATATTCCCTTCCTTGACAGGTGCCATTGTAATGATATAATAATAATAATAATAATAATAATAATAATAAATAATAATGTTATTCACTTCACCCGTCAGAGGCTTTAATGTTGTAGCTGATCAGTAAATATATGTTATGTGAAAAATTAAATTGATTGTACAAAAGTACTGCACTTTATCCTGCAACTTAGCATCTGGTTTCCTGTCAATCATTGTTAGATTTTCTGCCCTTTGCACCTGTCATCAATACAATGAGAGCATTAAATAATCATTGAATGTTCTTTTACATTAACCCCTTAAGGACGGACGGAATTGCACAAGTTCTGACCACAACAAAACCTGACAAAACAATCTGACCTGACCAAAACAATCTGACAAAAACAAAATAAAAAACTTGCCTATTCCAGTTTTTACACAATAAAATTTGCCAGATTGGTTTGCTAGGCCTATGTTGTATTTGAGACCATATGGCAGCCCAGGGATTAGAATTACACCCATCAAGGCATACCATTTGCAAAAGTAAGAAACCCAGGGTATTCAAGATGTGGTATGTCTAGTCTGTCTTAGTAGCCACTTAGTCACAAACCCTGGCCAAAGCTAGTATTCTTATTTGTTTTTTTGTACGATGACATATCACGCCCTAATTTCTGAAAGGGGTTAAATATACATTAGGAGGGCTTGTTTATTATGGTTAAATACTGCAATCTCAGGGTTCTGAAGACATTCTAAAATACCATGAGAGAGAATGTTGAACAGTTTATAGATGTCTCCACAGCCTTGAGACAGAGATATTTTCCCATAATGCATGCTTCACTTACATGAATGTTTTATTTTACATAATATTTCTAGTTAGGTGCAAGGACCAGATTTATTATTAATATAACACTGGTGTAAGGTTTAGGGTTAGTGTGAGGGTTAGAGGGTGACGCACATGCTAGGGTAGTGGCATCTATGAACATATAGCTAAATTAATTTTATGGGCAATATAAGAGAACCTGAGTAAAATCTGGATATATTCATAAATATTTCAAATGTCTAGTTTAGTGGACTATCAATGCCTCCATAGACTGCTGAAGAAATGCAGACTTTGTGGGTTTGTATTTCGCATGACCCAAGCCTCTCTGACTGCAACAAATAGTCTATTTGCTTCAACTTGGAATTCCGAGACAATTATCCTATATAAAAAAGCTGTGTTTTTATTAATGTTGATTCGGTTGGGTGATAAAACACCAAGAGTTACTGTTTTTAGTTACACCAGTTAATATCCATGTGGTTAGATAGGGATTTTTTTTTTATATTACTGACACAGAATGTGTTACTGTAGCTATTTTATTAAATTGTAAACCTTTAAATGGAGCTTTCAGACTCTGACCGCGTTCCCCTTGCCAAAAAATTGCCCATTAGAATCACTATACAGACTGCTATTAATTTAAAATACCTTTCCGGAAATGTTCAGTAGAACGGTTTATGATTTAAGATTTGCTTTGCCCCTGGGTAATATTTGTAATATGTGAGGTGAGTTTAAATTGAGTAGTATAAGTAAATAATTACTGGAAAGCAATTTGTAAGAGATAGACTCTTATTGTCTTTCTTTCCATCAGGAACCAACAAAACATTATACATCAAAGAATCATATGTATATCACTATATTTAAATGTTTGCAATGTGCTATTAATATAAATAATATAAATATAATTAGAAGATATACCGAATGTTTCAAACACCTATATTATATTTTTTGTAAAGCCAATTATTTAAATGAAGAAAGTTCAGAGTAGAATAATGAAGTTCTAACTGAATCACAAAACAAAAAGTATAAATGCACAGGTCACTGAACTACAAATAGCCTTCCCAGCACTCAATTTGCAGTGTAGTTCTACCCTAGAATCCAAAATGCTGGTATGCCTTTATGATGAATGTGATATAGATTTGACATAAGAGGGAAGCAACAGTAAGCTGACCAAAACTCATTTTGCACAATTAAAGTATTTATGTGATGGGAATGCAATTGCAATATCTTTTTTATTTCTGTTAATTATATATATTGTTTCAATTGCAACACTAGTGAGGTGTTTTTTTTGGATCAATTTACTTGATATATATATATATATATATATATATATATAAAGAAAGAAAAAGAAAACATAGTGCAATCAACATCAACATACTAGAGATATTATCTTTTATTTTTATTGTGCATAATGTATTGACACATGCAATATTATAGGAACACTTCACATTAAAAATCCATATTTAGTACATATACCCCCAATGAATACATGCATACTTTATGCAAAACAGCTTGCAAAAGCTGCAGTTCTTATGTCTGCAGCCTTTTGCCTGGAAGAGATTTTCAATCTTTCTCCAGGGAAATAACAATTGCTCATAACTTATAACCATAACTCATTAAGAAGCCCATGTATCTGTGTTACATAGTTACATAGTTACATAGCTGAAAAGAGACTTGCGTCCATCAAGTTCAGCCTTCCTCATATTTGTTTTTTGCTGTTGATCCAAAAGAAGGCAAAAAAAAAAAAAACAGTTTGAAGCACAATTTTGCAACAAGTTAGGAAAAAAAATCCTTCTTGACCCCAGAATGGCAGTCAGATTTATCATTGGATCAAACAGTTATTACCCTACATTGAAAGATTATATCCTTGAATATTCCGTTTTTGCAAGTATGCATCTCGTAGCTGTTTGAACATCTGTATGGACTCTGATAAAACCACTTCTTCAGGCAGAGAATTCCACATTCTGATTGTTCTTACAGTAAAAAAACTTTTCCTTTGCCTTAGACGAAATCTTCTTTCTTCCAGTCTAAACGCATGGCCTCGTGTCCTATGTAAAGTCCGGTTTGTGAATAGATTTCCACATAATGGTTTGTATTGGCCCCGAAAATATTTGTATAATTTTATCATATCCCCTCTCAGGTGACGTTTTTCTAAAATAAATAGGTTTAAATTTGTTAACCTTTCTTCATAGCTGATATGTTCCATTCCATTTATTAATTTTGTAGCCCGCCTCTGCACTTTTTCTAGTGCCATAATATCCTTCTTTAGAACAGGTGCCCAAAATTGCACAGCATATTCAATATGTGGTCTTACCAGTGATTTATAAAGAGGCAAAATGATATTCTCGTCCCGAGAATGAATGCTCTTTTTCATGCATGACAATACCTTACTGGCCTTGGCCACTGCTGATTGACATTGCACATTGTTGCATAGTTTGTTGTCTATAACAATTCCCAAGTCCTTTTCGTGTGTTGTTATCCCTAATTCACTTCCATTAAGGGTATAAGTTGCTTGTGTATTCTTTACGCCGAAGTGCATAACTTTGCATTTTTCAACATTAAATTTCATCTGCCATTTGAGTGCCCAGTCCTCCAGTCTATCTAAATCCCTCTGCAGCAAAGTAATATCTTGCTCACATTGTATTATTTTACAAAGTTTTGTGTCATCTGCAAACACTGAAACATGACTTTCAATGCTGTCTTCAAGATCATTTATAAACATGTTAAATAGAAGGGTCCCAGAACAGACCCCCTGAGGGACACCTCTTGCCACCTCTGTCCAGCTTGAAAATTTACCATTAATGACAACTCTTTGTACTCGGTTTATAAGCCAATGTTCTACCCAAGAACAAGCATTTTCATCTAGACCGATTTCCTTGAGTTTGAACACGAATCTATTGTGTGGAACTGTATCAAATGCCTTGGCAAAATCCAAATAGATCACATCCACTGCAACACCCTGATCTATACTTCTACTTACTTCTTCGTAGAACGCAATCAAGTTAGTTTGACATGACCTGTGCAGTTTGACATGACATGATCTTTGTGTTCGGCCATCTTTTCAATGCAATGCAGCTTTATAAGAAGTATTAGAAGTCTAATTGCTAGAGCGTGTGCACAATCAGAGAGCTCTGTGTAACAGTTTTCCAAAAATGTCTGCAATATAATTCTCTAGCTGTTGGGAAGGGATGCTGGATAAAATGGAATTGAGAATGCACAAACACGATGGCATGCACATGAAGGCTAGCACAAGTGATCAAGTAGGACAAGTGGGAGGTCCATAAGACCATTGGGGCATAAGGCAGGTGTGTTCAAGTAGAACTAGCAAGATAATGCTGTTAACTCAGTGAAGCTAGTGGAAGAAGAAGGGGACCTTCCAGGCTGTTTGATGAACACAGGGAGTCATTTCATATTTCATGGATAGAAGTGTACATTTCGCAAATAAATCTTTTACAAACTGCCTTTATAATGCAGATTAAGCTGAAGTGCTTTACAATTGTGGAGTGGTCCTTTAACGCAAAAGTATTTCCCATGGCTACTAATAAATTTTCCTTGTTTTTGTCCTTATTAGTATAACTGTAACAAGGCTGATATTTACCAAAAATTAGTTTTGGTTTGTAGACAGGAATAAATACTGAAAAAGATATTGCCTATTTTCTATGCAATTTTTGTTCTCTTTTACCTAGGAATGTAAGAAACAAAGCAGCATCCTATTGTGTTAAACATCTCACTGAAATGTTGTTATTTTTTATTCTCATAAGCAATGCCATTAATGGAAGCACACATTTAAAAAGGCTATTTCCTATGTGATTAAGCATTCTAAATTTTACATTTCAGGACAGTTATTGTATTTGTACAAGAACATTACAAATAATTTGAAATTAAGGTTGTACATTGAAATCATCACTCGTCCTTAACCCACTATAATGTGATTATGTTAAATTATTATTTTAGTATCTAATTTTGAGTTAATGTTGTTGGCCGGGGCTTGCTAGAGAAAGAGCAGTTCTATGTATGTTAGTTTCTAAATTAAAATAATAAATCTTCTGCAGTTCACAGTTCAATTCTGAATTGCTATCGAGGACAACAGTTTTTTAAATGAAAATAATTTCTCTTTTAGGCATTACTGTAATGTTCAATAATATGTCTCTGTGCTTACAGTCAGCTATAATATCCTTCCTGACTTTGACAGACGGTATATCCAAGGTGATGTTAAATGGATATATTTCATTAGTGCACAAATACATATGAATAGGTAAATATTTTCAGACCTAGATTCAGTTATTTGTTCTCTTTGGTATTTGGCTGACATTTGAAGAATCTTTATCTAATGTAATTTAGTCTGCAGCTAAACGTATGTAAAGGTATTAGTTGTTAAATTTATAATCATACTTATATCATATGTCTTCTTCACACAGAATAAATCACCCAGACAATAACCTTCTGCATTGTCCATCAGAAGCCATCTACAAAAAATAAACCAGATCAATCTTCCATCTGCAGGGGAATACATCATTCTATACTTCACCTACATAAGAATGACACGCTCCATCACCCATCTTCATGAAATAAACCAGTTCCATTACATCAACTGCTTAAGTCAAGAGTAACCAGCTCCATTTGTTATCTTCATGAGAGTAACCAACTCTATCTTTCAGTTGTACAACAGTACACAGTTCCAATATCTATTGGAAAGAGAGTTACCAGCTTCATATTCCAAATCTAAAGAGTAACTTGGTATCTGCCATCTTTGTGAAGCCAAACAATGATATCTTTAACTTGAATGAGAGTAGCTTTGTCTAATGTCTGGAAGAGAATGCCCAACTCTTTTGTACACTTGCATAATAATAAACAGCTTAATCTTAAGATTGCATGAACCATTTTTCTGAAAAACAGAAAATTCTTCAGGATGCCTGAATTTCAGCGGAATATTTGTTTGGCTCTGCAGAATTACTGTACTGAAAACATGGTTTGGGACAAACCAAAAAGGTGTGCAAATTTAAAAATGGGTCAATCATTGTACTGCAAAAATCAGTTAGGTTTGGAAATATTTGGACACTGACACGATTTTCATAATTCTGGCTCTGTACGCCACCACAATGGATTTGAAATGGACAAAAAAAGATTCAATTGAAGTGCAGACTTTCACCTTTAATTCCAGGGATTTAAAAAATATTTCATATGAAACATTTAGGAATTGCAACCATTTTCATATACAGTCCCCTTATTTCAGAGGCTCAAATATAATTGGACAAATGAACACAATCATGAATAAAATGTTATTTTCTATTTTTTGTTGAGAATCCTTTGCAGGCAATGACCACTTGAGGTCTGGAACACATGGACATCACCAAATACTGGGTTTCCTCCTTTGTGATGCTTTGCCAGGCCTTTACTGCAGCAAGTTGTTGTTGTTTGTTCTTGGGGTTTTCTTCCTTAAGATTTGTCTTCAGCAAGTGAAATGCATGCTTGATCAAGTTCAATTGATTGAATCAGCCATTGCAGAATATTCTACTTCTTTGCCTCAAAAACTCCTGGGTTGCTTTTGCAGTATGTTTTGGGTCATTGTCCATCTATAAAGTGAAGTGCCGCCCTATTAATCTCACTGAATTATTTTTAATCTGAGCAGAAAAAATATCCCTATACAATTCAGAATTCATCAATAAACACTGGTGACCCAGTACCATTGAAAGTCATGCATGCCCAATACATCGCACTGCCTCCACTGTGTTTTACAGATGATGTGGTATGCTTTGGATCATGAGCCAATCCAATCCTTCTCCATACTTTTTTCTTCCCATCATTCTGGTACAAGTTGATGCTGTTCTGGGTTGGCTGGGCTGGCTTTTTAGATGTTTTTTTTTGGCAAAGTCTAATCTGGTCTTTCTGTTCTTGAGGCTTATGAATGGTTTGCACCTCAATATCAACAGAGAAATAGTTAAGACATTCTAAACTAAACATAATTTGCAATAAAGTAAATTTAAACATTAGATGACTCTTTACAGGAAATGTTTGGGGAATTTTTTCCCCAAGTAAGTAGCTCATGAAGCAGACTTTAGGCCAGGGGTCCTCAAACTCCGGCCCCCCAGATGTTGCTGAACTACAACTCCCACGATTGTCTGGTTGTCTATGTAATTTAAAAAATCATGGGAGTTGTAGTTCAGCAACATCTGGGGGGCCGGAGTTTGAGGACCCCTGCTGTAGCCTGTAAGAGTAGGACCTGCCAAAGATGGGGTACATTGACGTTGTAGCAGGCTTATGCAATGTACGATCATATAATGTAACTAAACCCCCATTATTTTTTCCCTAGATTTGGTGTTTTTTAAAAAAACTAACACCAAAGAAAACAAAGTTGCTGTTTAGTGGATAAGGGAGTGCGCTGGATTTTCTTTTTTACTGTGTAGGTTGCCTTCCAACGGCACCCTATTTATGCATGCTCAGGTAAGTGCAGCCAGCCCCCTGGTTTCATATATATATTTGGGAGTCTAGCCAACTTCTTGGTTATGCACCCCTCCCTGTCACAGGTGCCTCACCCCAAGGCCCTATTTGCCTTGTACTTCAGAGAATTCCAGAGGGAATTTTTTCCCCAAGTAAGTAGCTCATGAAGCAGACATTAGGCTGTTAGTGTAGGACCTGACAAAAATGGGGTACATTGACCTTGTATGATATATCATTATGCAATGTATGATAATATAATGCAACTAAACCTTGCCTAGATTAGGAGTTTTTAAAAACTAACAAAATCTGTCAGCACCAGTTGCTGTTTAGTGGATAAGGGAGTGTGCTAGATTTTCTTTTTTTATTAGGAAAACTGTGTAAGTCACATGCTGGGAGGTGTGACTAAGGCTGCATAAACAAAGTGTTTGTGCAGGGGCATGATCTATACACCAAAACTGCTTCATTGAGCTAAAGTTGTTTAGGTGATTGCATTGTCCCTTTAAGCAGTAGATATTCCTTTAAACCAATGTTTCCCAATTGGTGTTCCGCGGAACCCTAAGAACAAAATTGGGGTTACACAGTGATTTGCCCATCAGGTGGCCCTAGGGGGCCGGCAGTGAGCAGATCCCCCCACACACATCAGCCTCAGCCAGCAAGTCACCTTCTTGCAGACAACAGGTATGCTAACATGAGGGTGACTTGCTGACTTAGGCTTATGTGTGTGGGGGGAGCTGCAAATATAAAAAATGGACTGCAATATAAAAAATGGCACGTGTGTGTGTATTTGACAGTGTGTGTGTGTGTATCTGTGTGAAATCTTTGTGTCACTGTGTGTATTTGTCCCTGTGTGTATCTGAGTGTGTGTATTAATGTGTCACTGTGTGTATCTGAGTGTTTGTATCTGTGTGTCAGTGTTTGTATCACTGTGTGTATCTAAGTGTGAGTATGTGCCATTGTGTATCTGTGTGTATGTGTCACTGTGTTTACCTGTGTCAGTGTGTATCTGAGTGTCACTGTGTGTATCTTTCAGTGTGTGTGTGTGTATTATTATTATTATTATTATTATTATTGCCATTTATATAGCGCCAACAGATTCCGTAGCGCTTTACAATATCATGAGAGGGGATTTAGATATAAATAGGACAATTACAAATAAACTTACAGGTACAATAGGTTGAAGAGGACCCTGCTCAATTGAGCTTACATTCTATAGTGCCAGTGGGTGTGTATGTAGCTGTGTGTGTGTGTGTATGTGCCTGTGTGCGTATCTTTTGTATATCAGTGTGTAGGTGTGTGTGTATCTGTCTGTCAGTGTGTCAGTGTGTGTGTGTGTGTGTGTGTGTGTGTGTGTGTGTGCATGCATGTGTGTGTGCCAGTGTGTGTATCTTTGTGCTACTATGTGCCGGTGTGTGTGTGCCAGTGTGTATCTGTGTGTCAGATTTACAGACACAGATACACACACCTTGATACACAGACACACACTGGTACATACAGACACAAACACACACACTTTGACACACACCTTTACACACAGATACATACATACACACACAGAGATACACACTGTGTCAAGGTGTGTGTATCTGTGTGCCACAATGTGCCAGTGTGTGTGTATCTGTGTGTCAGATACATAAACACACACACAGATACACCTTGACACACAGACACACACCGGCACATACAAAAAAAGGTTAATCCAACAGCGCAATTTTTAATTTTTTTTATGAGAGGAGGGCGGGGGCAGGGGTTCCATGATGTTGATACACTATGTCAAAGGGTTCCATGGGAAAAATATAATGGGAACCCCTGCTTTAAACCTGCAAATTCCTATGCTCAGCTACACTTCTGTATCTTACTACATGTTCTTAATTTTAATATAATATTATGTATCTATGGACAACTTATGGAATGATTGAAACTATTTGAAATTAAAAAAAAGAAAAGGACATTTAAAGCATTTAAATTAGGCAAATCAGAGGCATACTATTAAAGATAAAAGGAAGGCGATTAGATTTGCTAAACTACAAAATGAGGAAATGATAGCCAAAGAAAGTAAAACCAACACCAAAATATTTTTTTTTTTTCAATTCTTTATTTTATTTGTGCAGTGTAAGGAGAACATACGTTTGCACTGCCACGACAGCTTGTGCATACAGATTCATAAACATATTATAACATTAGTGTGGCATCGATAACATAGCACATTTTTTGTTTTTAAGAGTTAAATAGTGTAACCAGTTGAATGTTGATCATGCTTATACAGTTCGAGCTACTACACGTTTGTAAATCAAGAGATAACCCAGTAGTGATTTTTAGTAGTATGTGACATGTAGTTTAACAAAACATTGTGTAGAACATTGTAAGGGTTAATAACATTAGTAGGCTTTCGTCGATGTGTGATTGGGCTATGTGTAGGTGCAGAATTATACTTAGTTATGGCACATTAGAATGATATGCAGACAGACGCAATTAAACAAATTCAATTATACCGCTATCTACAGGGTTAGTCCGGGGGGTCAGAGGGGATTATAACATTTCTCGGGCAGAGAGTTGCCCCCAACCCTGCGTGGGTTTGAGACACGGGTGGCATTCAAGCCTGTGCCACCTCGCTAGTCTGCGGTGTTTCCATCCGATCTCGTTTAGGTGGAGACAGCCATGTAGGGGTCGGATGTGAGGCCCTGCAGCACGAGCGGGACTATTCTGGTCGGGTCCCTCAAGTGCCTTGGAGATGCTGCGTGCTCTTGGCCTGTTTGGACAAGGGAGTCCTGTGGAATGCCTAATGTTAGCAGAAGCGGTGCTGTGTCGTTTAGGTCTCGGGTCTTATGGGAGGTTGGCTCCTGCAGGACTGTGAGTGTGCTTGGGGTTTAATCCCCAGGAGGTCTTCAGCCCAAGTGGGCCTATCTGATGATGCTGTGTGCATGTTGCGTCTTGAGTGCCCAGGGGGGACTTACGCTTTTCCCGCCTGTCCCCTCCTTGCTTGTTTCTTGCTGCTGGTGGTTTTTCCTGCCCTGGGGTATCAGTTAGCCCTTCTTGGGAGACTTCTCGGTTCGCGAGACGGTACTGTGTGGTAGGCTGGCTCGTTTTGCGTGTCGGCTCTGTCTTTGCCCTCACACGTGGCCATGGGTGCTCCGCCATCTTGTGGTGAACCCTTTTGTCCGCCCTTTGCAGCTTGGTTGATGCCCGCTGTTTGGGCCTGGTGGACTTTGGTTGTGGTCGCCCGTGTGGACCGGGATAACCCCCACCGGTCCAGGGGGGGGGGGGGGCGGCAGCCAAACGCCGTTCGGAGACCTGGGAGAGCGGCCGTCTCATCCCAGCTCAAGCCCGGTAGGCCTCAAGCCTCGATCGGGTGACTCTGGTACCATGCTGGGTCGATGCTGGTATCCTCGTGTTCGCCTGTAGCTTGTGGGTGGTTTGGGCACCTTTGTGGGTTAGTGGGTGCAATTGGTAGAGAGTTGGCTCCGATAAATCAGTTTAGGCGCTGGAGCTCAGACTAGATGCGTCTGATCCGTTTGGCAGTCGGCCCCGCCCCCGGGGCAAAATAATTTTTAAGTACATAAATTCTAAAAAAAGCTTAGGTACACTGAAAACCGGAATGCCGTGTAAGTTAATGAAGACCAGAAAAATGCAGAACTTTTAAAAAACTATTTCTCCTCAGTATATATTAAGGAAGAACATTTAGCTATAGATGTGTAAATGAATGCTGCAAAAAACTTGCCGAAAAAGTGTATTTGGATTACTAAAGAAAAGGTGCTGCAGCAAGAAAGTTAATATAAACAAAGCTCCAGAACCTGACAGTATTCACCCATGAGTACTTAAGGAACTAAGTGTGGAAATAAGTGAACCTTTGTTTTTAATCTTTCAAGATTATTTTCTTTCAGGAATTGTACCGGAGCATTGGAGGAAAGTAGATGTGGTTCATATATTTCAAAAGGGTTAAAAATCTTTGCCTGGTAATAATAATTAACTTCTGTGGCTGGGAAAGTATTTGAAAAGTTATTATGGAATAATATTCAGGAATTAATTGAGAAGAACATTCTTATCAGTAAGAATCAACATGGTTATATAAAACATAGATCATGTCAAAGTAACTTAATTGCATTCTTTGAAGAAGTAAGTAGAAGTATAGATCAAGGTGTTGCAGTGTATGATATCTACTTGGATTTTGCTAAGGTGTTTGATACAGTTTCACACAATAGGTTAGTGTTCAAACTCAAAGAAACTGGTCTAGGTGATGATTCTTGTTCTTGGGTACACCATTGCCTTAAAAATATAGTACAGAGCACTGTCATTAATGGTAAATTGTTCTCATGGACAAAAGTGGTAGTCCCTCAGGGTTCTATTCTAGGACCGCTTCTATTTAACATATTTATAAATAATCTTAAAATAAGAATTGAAAGTCATGTTTCAGTGTTTGCAGGTGACACAAAACTCTGTAAAGTAATACAATGTGATCAGGATATTATTTTTCTGGAGGACTGTGCACTCAAATGGCAGATTCAATTTAAAGTAGAAAAATGCAAAGTTATGCACTTCTGGGTAAAAAATGTGCAAGCAAATTATACCCTAAATGGTAGTGAATTAGGGATAACAACAAACTAGAAGGATTTCGGAATTATCATAGACAATAGACTAGGCAACAATGTGCAATGTCAGTCAGCATTGGCAAAGGTATTTTCATGTATAAAAAAAGGGCATACATTGTCAGGATTAGAATATAATTTTTCCACTTTATAAATAACTGGTAAAATCACATGTTGAATATGCTGTGCAATTTTAGGAACCTGTTCTAAAGAAGGATATTATAGCACTAGAAAGAGTGCAGAGGTGGGCTACAAAATTAAGAAACGGAATGGAACATTTTACTTGCGAAGAAAGGTTAACTCATTTTAACCTCTTTAGTTTAGAAAAACAGTGCCTCAGGGGGATATGATTGCATTATTCAAATATATTAAGGACCAATAGAAACCATTGTTTGGAAATCTATTCACAAACAGTTTATACATAGGACACAATTCCACGCATTTAGACTGGAAGAAAGGAGATTTAGTCTAAGGCAAAGGAAATGTATTTTTTACTGTAAAAACAGTAAGGAATTGGTTTATCTGCCTGAAGAAGTGATTTTATCAGTCTGTACAGATGTTTATAGCAACTAAATGCAAACTTGCAAAAACATAATACTCAAGGATATCATTTTTCAATTCTAGGGTAATAGCTTCTTGATCCAGGGATAAATCTGACTACCATTCTGAAGTAAAACAAGTTTTTTTTCATTGTTTGTTGCAAAATTGGAAGTGCTTCAAATTGTTGTTTTTTTGCCTTCTTTTGGATCAACAGCAAAAAACAGATGTGAGGAAAATTGAACTTGATGGACACGTTTCTTTTTAGCCTATGTAACTATGTGACTATCTAAATGGGAAAGTGCAAAATGTATTTTTATTCTATTTTATTTCCCTTTTTGTCCTATTCATCCCTTCTGGAAAAACTGTTACCGCCAATATAAGTATGAATTAAGAACACACATTTGATACACATCCGATTTAATTGATGACATCTTCAAATGCTGAAAAATATGTAGTAGTGCAATTTTTTTATACATGTTCCTTCTCTTCTGAAATGCTGATCCAATGGACCAGTGGTTCATCAACTTATGTATGTAAGAGATCCGGATCTGAACATATTGCATAGAGCCTATTTGACCAGTATTATAAATGTTGAAGTTAAACTAGCTTTTGTTTTTAAATTACCAACGTATTTATATGTCTTATTTCTATTACCTAGATTCCCATCTTTCATTTCCCTCACTCTATTACACACACAGTGTGCATCTGGAAAACTTAATGGATTTTATTCCCTACAATTTTACCAGCTTCCTGACTGAATATTAAAATCGCTTAGGAGGTTAAATGCTACATGTATATATTTGAGGGCAAAGCATTGCAAGCATTTCTTCTGGCCGCCTAAAGGACTGTAGAAGTGTCAGTAAATCAATATTAATTGACAGAATCATCCCCATTCATGTGCATGCTCTGACTAAGGTACTATTCCTTAGAAATTATGCTGATAAAATAATATGAGTTTATGTCTAGCCTTTGATACAGGTTAGTTGGTTAGTATACCAACTATCCACAAAACTTTTAAAACAGGTTCTATTCATGCTTTGATACCTTTAAGGTAAACTACTGCATTTTGTGATAAGAACACCTTGATTCTATTACTTTAAAAAGAAAGGAAATTGCATAATTAGTTTAACACTTGTAATGAGCAAAAGTTAAGTTTCAAAAATCAAGTATGCCATCACAGACTGTTTTATTTAAAAAAATGTTAGCAAATGTTGTTATTCTCCCACAGAGCCATCAACACGCATCATCCAACATATCGTCCAAAAGCCTCCCCCCCACCAAATAAGTTACTTGACCACTATCCCAAATCCTTTTTTATATTTCTATGTATATTTAAACAACTACAAGTTTTATAGTATCATCCCAATGGCCATTAGAGTGTAAGCTGTCACGGCAAAACCTCCCACTAATTCCTGATAGTAACAATAAATACAGTACACATTAGTCCCAATAGATAGAACAAAAACAAAAAAAAAGTTACTTGCGCTCTATTCCAAATACCTATGCACATTTAAACAACTGGTTTTTTTTTAGTATCACTCTAATGGTCACCTGCCACGTCAAGGCAAATCTCTTAAGTGAGTACTACACCAATAATTTACCTTGCTTCTTTGAGCTAAAGGAAAAATCTCTATTGAGGCAGAGAGAGTAGAAGGGATCATTAAAGATGTTGCCCTATAAATATCGTAACATCTTACCTTTATTTCAGTCTGTTGGCGCTGGCGCTGGCTCTGCCCCAGATCTGCCTCAACGGCTGACATAATCAGAAGTGATCATCTCAGCCAATCAAAATGCTGTTCCATAGAAAAGCATTGGGTTGGCTGAGATTGTCAATTCTGATCTCAGCGGGACGGGGCGGGACGGTGGCTGGGCCAAATGCTGGCCTGGCCAATCAGTATCTCCTCATAGAGATGTTTTGACTCAATGCATCTCTATGAGGAAAGTTCCCTGTCTTCATGCAGAGGGTGCAGCACTGCCTCAGGAAGCACCCGTAGTAGCCATCTGAGGAGTGACCACTGGAGATGTCCCTAGGCTGTAATATAAACACTGTCCGAAAAAAAAGCCTGCAGGGACTGACTATACTCAACAGAACAACTACATAAAACTGTAATTGTTCTGGTGACTATAGTGTTCCTTTACAGAATATATTACAACCTGAAAATCATAGGCAGAGTATGTGAAAGAAATCTCATACAAGTAAAAAAGCATGCAAAACAGAACATGAGCATCATGCTTCTTTGCTCCAAATTCAGGTTTTTTTTTTCAGATTTTTTCAGAAGCCGTATTGCCTTAAAATTTATAGCAGAACTTCAGAATTGTATTATTTATAGTTAATGTTATTTACATGTATACTTTAAAAGAAATTCGATGCAATACATTTTTAAAAATGGGTAAACGCCCGCTGAGAATGTATCTATATTATAGCTGGAGTGTAGATCCCACCAATATACATGGGCAAAACTTGGTGCTATATGTACAGAGCTGTATAGGAATACCAATTCAGTAAACCGTCCTTGTAATAAAATAGCACACTTTGGAACTGTCTAATGCACCTTACAGGAAAATTTGGCACTGAATGGCACAAATATAAGTTGATTTGAAAAACAAGTCATGTGCACATCTGGGTTTAATGGACCAGCATTTATGGTACTCTTTATATATTCCTGGCATATATAATACATTTAATTTGTTTTTGTAATTGGGTTATTTGACCTACTGTTCAGAGACTTATGAAAGCATATTTTTTAAAATAATTTGGTACAGACAGTATTTTAAGAATATTATTTTCACAGATTTGCAGCTGTGGCTTAAGATGTTTAACCAAGACTAATGACCGATTGGAGTTCATGTTCAAGACCAAGAAAAACATGCACTTTGACACACTGTAACACACACTGCTCACACCTGCATCAAATCTAAGAAAACTGTTGAATCAAAATTATTATACTTGACACTGAATATTGGGCAAGAAGCTTTGAACATTAAACAATTTTACATCTGGGTAATGATATTTGACATTTCAAAAATAGATCTACTGAATATTATTTGCTCAAGCATATTAACCTCTTAAGGACAGAGGCAGTTGTACAAGTTTAGATCAAAACAAAACATAAACAAAACCTGGAATTTGCGCTACAAGTTGTTCAACCATAATTCACCTCTTTCATATTCAATGCACACACACCTATTATATATCATTTTGTTCAGGAGAAACAGAGCTTTCATTTTACATCAAATATTTATATATTAAACAAATTTTAATATGAAAGAAAAACAAAAAAAATTGAAAAATGTTTTAAAAAATGTTTTAGTTCTGCATGGCATTTTAACTGTGAATGTCATAACACTGTTAGCTGTTACTGCAATAATGTACACATATTTATATTCAGCGATGTTTCCCAAGTACAAAAGTACCCCCCTTGCACAGGTTTTATGCTGTTTGGAAAGTTACAGGGTCAAATATAGCACATTACATTTTTCAATTTAAAAGCATTACAATTTGTCAGACTGGTCATGTTGCATGATAGCATGCCATTTGTAAAAGTAGACAACCCAAGGTATTACAAATGGGGTATGCCCAGTCTTTTTAGTAGCCACTTAGTCACAAACACTGGCCAAAGTTAGCATTCATATCTGTTTGTGTGTGAAAAATGCAGAAAACTAATTTGAACGCTAATTTTGGCCAGTGTTTGTGACTAAATGGCTTCTAAAAAAAGACTATACATAGCCCATTTGCAATACATCGGGTTGTCTACTTTTGCAAATGGTACACCATCATGGGGGTAATTCTCATTCCTGGGCTACCATACGGTCTCAAAAGCAACATTACCAATCTGGAAAATTTCAGTGTGGAAAAAAATAGAAGCGCAAGCCTTATATTTGACTCAGTAACTTTTGAAAACACCAAAAAACCTGTACATGGGGGGGGGGTACTGTTATACTTGGGAGACTTCGCTGAACACAAAAATTAGTAAAATACACAAAATAGTAAAATGTATCACAAACAATTATACAAAGCCAAGTAAAATGAAATGGGCTTCTTGCAGGGGTGGATGTAAAACTGACCCTAAAGAGTAGAGAAACACAGTTATTTAACCCCTTAAGGACCAAGCTTCTGGAATAAAAGGGAATCATGACATGTCACACATGTCATGTGTCCTTAAGGGGTTAAAGACATTTATGGCTAAGAGTGGCACTAAATTACACACAATTTTATTTAGGATTGTTATGAGTGCAATAGATATATAAGAGGTGTTATAGGTACAGTGCAATAAATGTAGATAACATATATATATATATATATATATATATATATATATATATATATGTAGAAGGTATTAACAGTATAGTGCAATAAATGTGTAATTTAGTAGATATTTTATCTAAGTTTTTATATTTTTAACACTTCTCTTTTCTCTTTTTTTCCTTAATAATTTAGTATTTATGTATTTTTATTATTGAGTATTTATCCCTATGAAGATGTTTGGTAATAATATCCAGGATTTGAAGACTATAAGATAAGATTGCCATACATTAGTAAATTGGAACTGCATTTTGTGATAAGAACACCTTGATTCTATTACTTTAAAAAGAAAGGAAATTGCATAATTAGTTTAACGCTTGTAATGAGCAAAAGTTAAGTTTCAAAAATCAAGTATGCCATCACAGACTGTTTTATTTAAAAAAATGATCTTAAATGGGCTTCTTGCAGGGGTGGATGTAAAACTGACCCTAAAGAGTAGAGAAACACAGTTATTTAAAGACATTTATGGCTAAGAGTGGCACTAAATTACACACAATTTTATTTAGTTAAGTTGTCTGGACTAAACAGAACCGGAATGCAGCCATTGATAGTGGTGGAATGCATGCAGAAGGTGGAATGCATGAAAATGGCCGCTTGAACGCATAACTGGGAAACCGGAAGTGACATCAGATACCATTGCGATATCGATCGCAATGGAACTAGGAGGTTTGGAGGGTTCTGATAGGTTAATTGCAATGGGGTGATGTCCCTAATTTAAAAAATAGGCACCAAAACGGACGTATAAACAGAGACTGCACATGGGAATATGCATGCATCTGAGGAAGACGCAGATTTTAGCGTTGAAACTCGTTGTGCTATTGGAGGCACTTATTGTATGTACAATTTTATTTTGCTACAATAAATATATTTTAAATCAAGAAGCTGGTGTTCTCCATCAATTTCCATCAAGAAGACCTGGTATTCATGAAATGGGACCTGCAATATTTGTTTATGTTTTACTACCTGAGCCAGTTTGCTAAACAGGCTCATTAAAATGTGAGTTGAAAACCTAAAGAATACATTAAGTGACAAGTCTGGGATATAGTATAGTATTACTATACTACTCTATGAGAGTGTTGTTTCTGTTTATTATTCCAGGAAGAAGTATCATCAATGTATTCATTTTTAGGTGTACCTACACTCACTTTTGTACACATTGGGTGGTGTGAACCCTGGGAGCTAGATTATTAATCCTGCTCTTATATACCCTGCGCTGAGCACTTTACTTTTTATTGTATAATTTTATTTGTGGTGGAATTTTAAGTGATTAATTCCACAGTGTTCATAGCTGCATGCTGTTTAGCACCTACACTGTTACACTGTATTTTGTATATTATATATATATATATATATATATATATATATATATATATATATAAAATTAACATCATTATATATATATATAAACTGCAAATGTCCCGCACTCAATGTACCGGTCTTGTGCTTGCCTCGGTGCTGCCTCAGCCTTCAATATATACAGATGAAAAGAGTGCACTCGAAAGGTCTTCTTAAAGATATAAACAATTTATTGTGCCAAACTTCAAAGACATACAAGTCGACGTTTCAGTCCTCGTGGGACTTTTTTCAAGACAATGAAAGGCGGAAAAAAAGTGATTTAAATATACCTTACAGGTGATTTGATTGGAGAGTAGGTTATATGAAAGAGAGGCTGTGCAAACGTGAAAGTGATTACTCAACTTTGAAATAGGGATTAACCCCTTGAGTGCCTAATAGAAAGGCCTGGAGGTGAGTGTGGTTACGGCCAAAAGTCTAATAATCTGCACTCGCAGACATATTAAAATTCAAGGATAAGAAATATCGAAGCCACCTTAGATTGACTAAGTGTTTAAGACTCTATTTGAATATTTAAACAAATTTGTTAAACAAAGTTAAACAATACCTTACGATTGCTACATTTTTAAATTTTTAAACAATAGCATAAGGTGGCTACATTTTTACATTGGAATTCCAAGTGCCAAGTGGTTGCAGACCTAATTATAGACACATTGTAGAAAAAAACTTAAAAGTATATTTGAATAACCCTAGGGATACTATGTATATACTTACTTAACCCCTTAAGGACACATGACGTGTGTGACACGTCATGATTCCATTTTATTCCAGAAGTTTGGTCCTTAAGGGGTTAATTGTATTACAAACTAACGGCCATACAGTCTATGGAATATAACAGGAGCATCTATAAGCTAACATACCCAGCTAAATAAAAATTAATATATAATTAATATATAATTGATTTAACAAAAAGTCTCATGAGTTAATCACCAATAATGGTTTTTCTGTGACCTTTAGTACAGATATGTATCCATTACTATTATTTACGAAACTGTGGCTTCTTTATCTTTTCGGGATGAAGCAGCTGAGTGGGTTGATTTCATTAAGTCCCCCCGGGGACAAAGTTCCTAATGTGAAGATCCAAAAGGCTTCTCTTTGAAGAAGTAGGACATCTCTGTCACCCCCCCTGTTCGGGGCCGGAACATGTTCAATGCCCATAAATTTCAATGTGGGCAGTGTGTGCCCTATTTCCAGAAAATGTTTGGCTATGGGGGTGGTTGCTGTGCCGCTAGATAACGCAGTCCTGATGGTAGATCTGTGTCCCCTCATGCGCTCCCTGAGGTCATTAGACGTTTTGCCGATGTACATGAGTCCACATGGGCAGGTGATGCGATAGACTACGTGTGTAGTGGTGCACGTGATCCTTTGCCGTATCCTGTATTCTTTACCTGAGCGAGGGTGGTAAAACGCTTTACCCGGGGTCATACTATTGCAAGCCATGCACTTCAAACAACGATAACAGCCTGGACTTTGAACAGACTGATGCGCCATAGATGTATCTGTATGAACCAGATAATCTCTCAGGTGAACATGTTCCGGCCCCGAACAGGGGGGGTGACAGAGATGTCCTACTTCTTCAAAGAGAAGCCTTTTGGATCTTCACATTAGGAACTTTGTCCCCGGGGGGACTTAATGAAATCAACCCACTCAGCTGCTTCATCCCGAAAAGATAAAGAAGCCACAGTTTCGTAAATAATAGTAATGGATACATATCTGTACTAAAGGTCACAGAAAAACCATTATTGGTGATTAACTCATGAGACTTTTTGTTAAATCAATTATATATTAATTATATATTAATTTTTATTTAGCTGGGTATGTTAGCTTATAGATGCTCCTGTTATATTCCATAGACTGTATGGCCGTTAGTTTGTAATACAATTAAGTAAGTATATACATAGTATCCCTAGGGTTATTCAAATATACTTTGAAGTTTTTTTCTACAATGTGTCTATAATTAGGTCTGCAACCACTTGGCACTTGGAATTCCAATGTAAAAACGTAGCCACCTTATGCTATTGTTTAAAAATTTAAAAATGTAGCAATCGTAAGGTATTGTTTAACTTTGTTTAACAAATTTGTTTAAATATTCAAATAGAGTCTTAAACACTTAGTCAATCTAAGGTGGCTTCGATATTTCTTATCCTTGAATTTTAATATGTCTGCGAGTGCAGATTATTAGACTTTTGGCCGTAACCACACTCACCTCCAGGCCTTTCTATTAGGCACTCAAGGGGTTAATCCCTATTTCAAAGTTGAGTAATCACTTTCACGTTTGCACAGCCTCTCTTTCATATAACCTACTCTCCAATCAAATCACCTGTAAGGTATATTTAAATCACTTTTTTTCCGCCTTTCATTGTCTTGAAAAAAGTCCCACGAGGACTGAAACGTCGACTTGTATGTCTTTGAAGTTTGGCACAATAAATTGTTTATATCTTTAAGAAGACCTTTCGAGTGCACTCTTTTCATCTGTATATATATATATATATATATATATATATATATATATATAAATATTAAAATACACTTAATAATGATGTATGTATGTGTATATAAAAGTACATAGATCATATATATATATATATATATATATATATATATATATATATATATATACTACACTGTTACTATATATATGATCTAAGTACTTTTTATTCAATTTATAAACATTTTTAAAACTTTTTTTGAACTTTTAAAACTTTTTTGCAGGCATGACGGGGACAGCCTGGGAGTTCAGGCAGCCCCCCTGCAGGCACTGCACAAGCCGGCCATTTGATTGCAAGGACCCCGCTATCACATGGCCCAGGAGGGCCGGATCAGGCAGAGTGGGGCTGCCTGAGCTCCCAGGCAGACCCCAGGATTGCAACCGCCGACGTGGGATCGCCGGGGACCCGGTAAGTCCCCTGGATGGCGGGTACTTTCTATGCTACCCTCCGGCGTTTAGAGCTACCCCAAAAAGAACAACATAGAACACCCACTGTCCTTAAGGGGTTAGTATGTATTACTTATATAAACTAGTAAGTAACCCAATTCAATTCTAAATATTTTTAAAGTTTGTGATTGCTTACTACTTAAAAAAAGTTGTACAGAATAAAATGCAATTCATACCCAATTTTGAAGAAATATATTTATGTATTAATTTATAGGGTGATTATAATAATTAATGCACATTTTTGAACTAGATTAGTTATCTTAACAAAGGCCTGGTAATAAAGGGAACTCATTTTGGACCAGTACTTGTTGTGAATAACTTCCAACTATTGGGTTTACAAATGAGAAAATAAAGCATGCTTTAATCACAGCCAAATTTAATCTTACCATGTTGTAATCAGTCATACCACCTCTACTGAGTACCCATTCCATGTATCCACTAACATATCACGTCATTTAATAATATTTTGACTTAGAAACAATGAATGTGAACCACATTGATTGACAATATTTTTACTAGGGAAAATAGACCATGCCAACTGGGATGCCAGAGACCAATGTTGAGTTTTTCTTGCTTGCCACATCTTTATAAATGTTGCACCATCCATAAGATAAGTAGTCTTTGTATTGTAAACTCTGGTACCCATTCTGTGAAAGAGTAGCACATGTAAACCAATAAAATGTTCTCAACATTTAGCACCCAGAATAGCACCTGTTTTGCCTTTATAAATCACCCCTCTTGCATTTAAATGTAATACATATCAATATACTACCCTTGTGAACATAATCATCAACACACCAAAAACAAATTAAAAACTGTGTATTTAGCAATTTTAAAGATTATCATAAACAGTAATTATCACAGTAAACTATTAATTTCTATTAGTAATACAGATTATAGCAATTATGTTGTCTTATTCCTTGCACTTTAAAAAACCATTAGAACCAGATTATTATCATTCAATTTGACACATTTATAATATGATAGATTTAGTATGTTTTATCATAATATCTTCATATTAGCGTCTTGCCTAATGATGTAATGTATTTCTTTCAAGAAGTATACTTCATTCATACTTTGGTTCATAGTCACAAAATAAAAAATAAAATAATTTTTGCAATGAGTTTTGCATGCTTCTGGTGCAGTGGATCTCTAATTATTTTATTGTTTTCCTTTAGCAACCAGTTTAGTCACAGTGATGCTCTATTGGTGACTGCCACCTTTAAAACTTACATATATATTTTACTGGATTTTAATGGCTAATCAGGTGATTGTACTTAAGAATCGCTGCTCTGGTGTCATGTTATAAAATTAATCTCTTTTGGTAGTTAAATATATTTTTCACACAGGTAAGTTTCTTATATGACGTTACTAATA
The DNA here is from genome assembly GCF_036172605.1 of Pelobates fuscus. Taxonomy (NCBI): domain Eukaryota; kingdom Metazoa; phylum Chordata; class Amphibia; order Anura; family Pelobatidae; genus Pelobates; species Pelobates fuscus. The sequence goes on from NC_086317.1 coordinate 274,706,476, forward strand.
TAAAAACAATACACTTTCTGTGCCCAGTTTAGTGTCAATGATCTACTGTGCTCTTATGTCCATGTCAAACACCTAAATTGATTTTTTTTAATAGTTTTCAATGGAAGAGCCATATGGATTTGTACAGATGGTGTGGAATGACTATATTCCACTGTTCGTGTTGTACAGATGTTTGTTTCTTGCACATCTTGCACAATAAACACATGCTTCTACGGCAACTTGCACTTCCTACATGCACTATTATCCAGCAAATGTAAGAACATAACATAATCACATTGCCACTGACACAACAAAGCAAAGATGGAAGCATAACCATGAAAATATATTCAGCTAAGCTGGGCTGCGCTTGCAGGACCACCCTTACTGAGTTACATCACCAAAAAGACCCTCCAGTAATTTCTCATGGCTTAACCCCTACATTGAAAATAGAAACAAAAAATGTAACAATGTTAAATATGCACCAACCAAATAGTAAAGAGAGCAGGTGTTTTTTTTATCAAAGCCTGTTGGCTAAATCTCTGACTGATATATGGAAACCATGATAGTAGTACCCTTTCAATATTTGGCTTTTTTAATTTATTTGCTAATGTAAGGGGATTGTCTAAATATCAGGGTACCATATTGAGTAGTGCAAATTATCTCACTGTTAAAATGCAAGTTAGGTGAGATGGTTTGGTATGTTAATTACCAGAATAGTGTAGATATCAGTCTATGTGGGGACTTTCCACCAGAATATTCAGGTAAGTATAATCATGGGCTGCAGTGATATATACACACACATCTGTTAATAGATCTGCACCAAATTAAATTAAAGGTGGACCTATTATACCTTTTAACGCTTCTCAGGGTTAAGTGGTTAAATTAAATAGGATAATAAGAATGGTCACATCAAAATGTATGCAGATATTAAACAGTTAAAATGTTCCTTGTTGGGGGGCGGAGCCAAGCAGCCGAGCTGAATGGCCGCACATTGTCTGAGCTCTGACCGCGGAACCCGTAAAATTACCGCACAAGACCCTAAAATCCAGCTACCCACGACTGGGGAACCCCCCACGAGACGTGGACACACCATGGGTCGCAACTCTAAGAAGCTGAAGCCAGAAAAAACGCGGATGGGCTTCGATATTGGAGACATGCTGTGGCAGGTCAGCGGAGGGACAAGACCAAAGATGGCCGACCACCCAGCAATGTACTCTGACCTCTCAGACGACATGTCCCCTGATGAGGAATACGAGATCCCCCTCGCAAACCCAAGAGTAACTCAACAGCACACCGACCAAGACAACGCACCAGTGACGGCGGCAGTGCTGAAAGCACTCTTGGCGGATCTCCAGAAGAACATCCAAATGGACGTTGCATTAATCCACGTGGATTTGCAAGGCCTTACGGGCAGACTGGCGGTAGTGGAAGCCGCGTCCGATACCCAGGCCCAACAGATTGCCACACTTCAAAAGGCTGTCCGGGGGCTCCAGCGGCACAGAGAACAAGCTGAACACCGTTTCTCCACCATGGAAGATTGAAGGTGGAAAAACAACATTAAAATTAGGGGCATCTCGGACGAGGTGCCGACGGCGGAATTACTGCACTTCCTAAGGCGACTACTAATCACTATACTTACCCCACGACAAGGCAAACTGGTGGGAATTGAGGGGTTCTTCCGGGTACCTAAGTCCCCATGAGCACCGGACAACGTACCGAGGGACATGGTCCTCCAACTGAGCGGGAAAGATAAAGTCAGAGACCACATGCCATATAAATTTGAAGACATGTCTCTCACTTTCTTCCCGGACCTGTCAGGGAGCACACTAGCTTGGAGACGATTGCTCCGACCGTTTACATCACTCCTCGGACAAAAACAGATCTCATACCAGTGGCGGCAATCCCGTACCCTAATGATACAGCACGGGGGAAACAAGCTCCAGATCAGAGATCTCGAAGAGGCAAAGGCCACACTGCCCACCCTCAACCTACCTCCTGACGCCCTGTCATCGACCGGAACAGAAGCAACAGGCCGCACTCCACACCAATGGAACCCGGACGCAATGATCCTGTTCTCCCCCCAGAGGCCGAACAAGGGAGGATATGCAGCGGCCACCACTTGTGGACATTGATGAGACGGACAGTCCGCTAACACCACGTCCTCAGGCACTGCCTAAGGCAACAGTTTCTATTGCTATTTCTTCTCATTGCTAAACACATTCTCGCCCCACGTTTAAATCTAACCACACTAAAGTTTACACAGATGAGAGCTCTTGCACACACAGCCCACCTGAAGATTGACAGCTTACCTTGAGCCACATACACCACCCCACACACACCTCCTGAGACCCATGTACATACGACACTACTTTGACTAGTACCGGAGGCAGTCAGCAGCGAACCGCTAATCCCACTCCGGCACAAACACTAGCTGGGACACATTCTAGAATGAAGCAGTCGACACCACTACACCCCAGTTAGATCCAGGCCACAACACACCAGAGATACTCAAGAGTGCCCGGAGATGGACGGCCGACTCTATATCTACCTTCACACATAGTCTGGGTCACAAAATACTCCACTTTAACGGCAACACTTAAAAACACAAAATGTGCCATATAAATGCATGCCATGCTATTGTTGTTCCTTGACTGCATTAATATCGTTGGGTATAGCTATTGTGGCATACCGAACTTGTCTGTTACTATGCGCACGACATAAATAAAGAATTTAAAAAAAAAAAGTTCCTTGTTAGTCTCTATATATGTGTTGCCAAATGTATCAATTACAGCAAATATATAGTTGCAAAATGCTGCAGCCTAATGACCTAAGGTTGTTATGGTAGACAGAGTAGTATAGGTAAAAGATAAGCCTATCTCCCTGTTAAACTTACTCAATAGTCAGAGGAGTAAGAAAAAGTAAAGTGAAGTGCTATAAAATGATATAATGTTTAAGTCTGCATGATATGTCACACCATTGTGAATAGGTGTATAGTGCCTTGTGCCAAAGAGAAAAGAAGATGCCCGACACGCGTTTCAGCACACAGCGTGTGCACCTTCGTCAGGGGTCATAACCAGCCTTACCAGTTTACCAGCCTTAATAGCGCATGGATGGAATGTCCTACAAGCAGCCTTAATAGCACATGAATGAAATGTCCTACAAGCAGCCTTAATAACGTATGGATGGAATGTACTACAAATACCCTTAATAGTGCATGGATGGAATGTCCTACAAGCAGTCTTAATAGAGTATTAATTTAATGTACTACAAATAGCCTTAATATCGCATGGATGGAATGTGTAATATCGCATGGATGGAATGTACTACAAATAGCCTTAATAGTGCATGGATGGAATTTCCTACAAGCAGCCTTAATAACACATTAATGGAATGTACTACAAGCATCCTTAATAGCGCATGGATGGAATGTCCTACAAGCAGCCTTAATAACACATCGATGGAATGTCCTACGTATAGCCTTAATAGCGCATGGATGGAGTTTACTAGAAATATCCTTAATAGTGCATAGATGGACTGTACTACAAATAGCCTTAATAGTGCATGGATGGAATGTCCTACAAGCAGCCTTAATACCACTTTAATGTAATGTACTACAAGCATCCTTAATAGCGCATGGATGGAATGTCGTACAAATAGCCTTAATAGCGCATGGAGGGAATGTACTACAAATAGCCTTAATAGCACATGGATAGAATCAGCAAGTTGGTGGTCTACATAAGCAACATTTCAATCTTCTACCTTTATGGATCTTTATGAAGACCTGGTAAAGGCTGAAATGTGCCCTGCCTGACTTTTACTAACCCACTAAAGGATCACATCCGACAATGATCTACATTGCTGAATTTTGTATGGTATGCACTTTGGAAACTGAACAAAAGGTACTGGTGCCCATAAACCCAACACTGCAAACTTCTCCCTCTGACTACTTGCCATTTGAGTGCCATATAATTGCTGTTTGAGTGCCTGCCATTATTTGTGTTAAACTGATATAAAATGCAGGAAAAGAAAACCAAACATAAATACATAAATAATTAAACAATGTAAAAACATACATTTTTGAATGTTAATACAAAATAACAATAAGGATACAGAAGCTAATATAAATGAAATCACCCAATGGGTTAAATTGGAACAGGCCACTATCCTTTTTCTCTCAGTGATCCATATAAATCACCCCAAGTCTTTTTCTCTTTTCTTCTGTGTCTGTGAAGCCAATTGCTTTGATTGCAGAGATATGAGCATTCTGAAATGACTTGCCCTTGCTTGTGAGGCAAATGGAACATGCTAATAGAACTCATTGCATTACCCGATGCACAAGTGCCATAGCTCATTACCTTAAGATAAAAGGATATCATTGCAGACGGCAAGCAGAATTGACTTTCTGAGGCCCGACTTGATGATGATTTAATCAACTGCTCTCTTTCACTTCTCATCCCTGTGCCTGTCGGTTTCACAGGTGCTTTTAAATGAGACACTCAGAAAGTGAGCGAAAGGTAAGAAATTGCTGTCATTAGTTTTCAACAAAGATGGTATGCAAATATGCGACAGAGAGATTGTGTTCATAATTGGCCTGCTAAGATACAACAATCGTGCTTGACAGGTGAGGGCAAGCCAATTGTATGTCCTTAGAGTGAAGCAACCATTCCTTATTTATAAATGCCTAGCTCAATAAGTAAAACAAGAAAAGAATATATTTTCATGGCAAGCAACAAATTTGACTTGTCATTAAACTAATAGTTAAATGCACAAGAAGGGCTATTTAAGTGGGCATTCATGAAAAAGTAGTATCCATTTACCAACTATATTTAAAAATTTTCATAAAATGATTTTGTTTTGTTTTATTGCTTTTTGTCTTGTCTATGACACACAAATCCTGTTTTTTGTTCTTTATATTTCAGCATATCAATATTTATAGATCTCCTTAATTTCCTGAAGTTACTGAAAGAATCCCTATAGAATCAAGAAAGCAAACTCATTTTCCAGACACTATTTCATCCTTGGGACCCCCCTCACACCCTCAGGGCCCCCCTCCCGTGGCACTGAATGGGTTAAAACCCCTTCAGCAACTTACCTTTATCCAGCGCCCTGGGCTCCCTCAGCGCTGTTGGACTCCCGGTCATATCAATTCGTTCAGGCATAGTTTAAAAGGAATTTGATTCGTTCGTACCAGCTGGAAAGTATTTATGCACTAGTCTGTTTTCATACTACAAATCCCAGATGGCAAGACATCTAGGGGTATATTTTATTGCAAGTGAAATGTGCTAAAACCTTTAATAATCGAAAAACTCAAAGATTACACAATTTTATTACTGACATTAAAAAGCTTAATCACACGCTGTAAATAATTACTAGGTAAATTGTATAGAAAACTAGGGAACGGCAATACACCTTACCCTCTTATTGCAGGCGATAAGAGTTTACATGTTAAGTGCAACATTTTACAGTGAAAACTTTGAGGGTGGATGTACTTGTTCTAAAGGAGCTTTAAACGCGTTTCACATCTGATTTCTCAAGGTTTTACAAAGGTCTACAAATGCATACTAGGTTCTTCCACAAGGCCTTCAGTTGCTGCAACAGCAATTTAATTCCCTTCATTGTTGTGTCCAATAAATAAATAATATATTAATAATAATAATAATATAAATAATATATAATATTATTATAAATAATAATATATAAATAATACTATTTAAAGGGGATTTTTAAGATTATATTTACTAATCCCCATAATAACTAATATAAGAAAAAATTCATAGATGGTAAGCTCATTTGAGCAGGGCCTTCTTCACCTCTTGTCTCTTATATTCTGTATGTAAATTACTTGTTGTCAAATATCCCCATTTCATAATTGTAAAGTGCTGAGGAATATGTTGGCGCTATATAAATAATAATAACAATAATAATAATAATAATTAAAAATGAATATGATTTGTAGAAAGCTACACTTCTTTATCCTAAACCTGAGCATATCAATCTTAGCTATCTGTCAATCCCTGTTATAAGCTCTATCTTTTGCCCCTGGAAGTTGACATAGTTAAACAGAGAAAGAGACGTGTTGGGCTGCAGTGATTATTGAACTTGGAGTGTGCCTTTAACTTTAATTTTAAAAAATTGCTGTTAAGCTTATAAACCAGGCTTAACTAGGCTTACATTGGTATTTCAGGGGGAGTTCTATTATTTAATCGGTGCATACATAAACAGTTTTAAGATTTGAGAGAAGACAGTATTAGTGACATAAATTATCATTGTTATCCAATTTCCAAGATTTACTGTGCACAGTCTGCCCATTTTAAGCATGCAATAACACTAGCGTAATTCACAATGGAAAATTATATAATACCTAAACCTGGCCCTATTGCTGGCAATAAATCACATTAGAAATGTAGAAATTTCTGCATAAAATAATTTTAGGCTTTTTGTCAGAGTTTAATTGCTTGCAATAAAATAGACCCCTTAATGTTCCCCATAGAAAATTGTCTCTACAACTTAATGCAGTGGTTCTGGTGCACCCCTCTTGTCTAGAAATGTGACACATTGCCGTTTCAGGGAAGTGGCATGTTTCGGTTTTGCAAAAGACACCCCTAATGACTGTGAGACAGATAGCCACTAGAGTGTAAAAACCTGCCTCAGCTAGGTGTAAAGAGAAAATGTCATGTTAACAACTGCAAACTGTCCGTATATCCTACAGGAAAATAAAATTATGCTAAGTGTAAATGTATGACTCAAATGAAAATGGCTACAATATTGCCTGATGTAATGGCTTAACAAGATCAGGCATTTTTGCAATGTCAGTTTTAAGTTGACAAAATTATATTAAAAAACAGGAAGTGAGAGAATGTACATTTAAAATCATTGATTGTAAGCTTTTTCCTTTTGCTATCTTGTATTCTAAATATTGGGGAGCAGGAGTCATTTTAAGTTCAAAATAAGGGATTTATCCAAAAATCTAAGGAAAAAGTCAGTTGCAATTAGAGTAGGCATATATATCTCCACACTACACTCTTGAAGCAGTTGACTACTGAGGAACAGTCATGTAATAGACACAAAATGCATTCATTCATCTTGTTTGAGCCTTTTTTTTCTGTCCTTCCCCCAACCCCCGTTTTTTGATGAGGGTTGTTTTTCTTTTTGTTTATTTCTTTAATTAATTTTGTATCCATTCACCATTATACAGTAATGTGGTCTGGACTCAGTACAAACATCACATTGATGAAAAGTCTCCATTATATTTATCTGGTTCTCTGGAACGATGACATCAGCACCAAATACTTAAACTGCATGCAACTTATGAGTGAGTCATTTACTAACTTTAATCTTTTTTTGTTTCTCCTTTAAATTGTTGCACTTGATTTTTTTTTTCAGCAAGGTGTATTCTTTCGTCTTTGCATTAAAAGTCACGGGGCAATTGGTTACCCAATTACCCCTTCCACCTTTACAAGGACAATGCTTGGCCACACATCATTTGTGAGCATTGGGGAATCAGAAGGCTCCCTGAAACACAACTGTTGGACAACCAGACAGAGAACAGGCCAAACAATCTTCTTTTTCTAAGCTCAGTTGCACAGACAGCCAGCTTTGAACATTTCAGATATGCTGGTATCCCTTCAGTTGCTTGTTGATTCACCTTCTGCTCCCAGATGGTGATCAGCATTAAGCAAAAACTTAACTGCTCCAGTTTTCTGTCTCGGGGTTATGTTGCTGGTAGTAGTAGACGATGGTAAGTTAAATGCACACATCTTGCATCTCAATCTACATGCTTTTCTTTAATTCTAAATCACAGACCATGTTAATAAGTACCACCAGTATGTCAGGCTGTTGGATCAGAGTGCCACTTTCTCCTGAATCAGATTGTAACCAGTGCCCTTGTGACATACCCTTCAGAATAGTCTATAAACTAAGCAAGTCATAAAAGAAAAGAATGCTTATACTGTTAGGGCTCTGTTACCATAGCAGCCGAAGTATCCTTAATATTTCTAATTGTATTGGGTTATTCACTAAACTCACAATCGTAAGCAAAAATGGGTACAATCTAGTATTCATTAACAGCAAGATGGTTTATGGTTTAGCTCTAGCCTCAAATCTGAACATGCAATTAATTTACCGGTACCTTTGCATTTGTTATACAATTAATGCTAGTACAGTGGGATGGCCCAGAATCCTTTGGAACAGAGAAAAAAAGGGCTATGAACCCGGAGTGTATATTTTCTTTTACTCTGATAAATATGGGAAAACAAATTAAATTGAAGTTGCAGAATTCTCTGGACAGTTAGGACTCGGGAACCCATTTTTAACTGCACCCCTGTGATTCCTAAAGCTACAGCATTCAAGCAGCCCAAACCAAAGTCAAATCAAACATGCAGCTCACCATGTCAGTTTGAACAGACACAAAGATAACTTTAGCCTTGTAAAGATATTTTAGGGAACTAACACAGAAATGGTGCAGCCCTCAAGCAATCCTGTTAAGCTATTTTCTCTCTTTTGGCTTCTTTTCCTGAACTCCTATTGTTCCAAATGTCTAACAAATTGTGAAACAAATCTCCTGGCTTGCAATACAAATCTATATGAATTTAAAACATGTACAAATCTGTTCACCCATCTACACCAGCAGGACATATTTCTTAGCAAGGCTTTATAACAACAGACTCTTCTCAGCTGCAAAATAAACCAAGCATTCCTATAATAGGATATGTGATATCCATAAGTTCATTGTAAGGCCAGTGAAAAATTTGATTTTCAGATTGGTATTGAAAGTAATCAGTTATTGGTGTGCACACACAGACCTGAAGAAATGGCAAAGCTGAGTCTTTTAGAGATCAAATAGATAATGACTGGATTGGGGTTAGATAATATTGACTACTCCAAATACTTTGTGTGTATCGGTTAGAAAAAGGTTATTACAAACATAATTTCCCATCACTTCACACAAGTGTTTTTGGAGAAAAAAATAATACATTGATCTCAATGTCTTTTTGTAGTTGAAAGCTTTATGGACAATTCTACATTAAATCATGAATACACCAGCTTATAAGGTTCAATAGTAATTTCTTTGTGAGTAATCAACAACTCCAAACATGTGTAGATGGATTAGAGATGTAAGGGGGACTTGCTTAGCAGACCTTTGTGCGATTTGCCCTTCGTATTGCCTTGCTTTGAATTGTAATTGGCTGATATCTGGCCAACTGCAATTAGAGCAGGATTACCAGTTAGTAGATCAAGGCTTTGTGTATATATATCATGGATTTCCTCTCTTTACTTAGTAGTATAAGGTTGCACACTAGAACTATTTGTTTTCAAATTATATATGCACATTTTATTTTATTTTTTCCATTAGGGGGGAGGGCTGTAATGGGGACATAATATTTTACTCAATTAATTTTATAACAGTTAATTTGTCTTTTCTAAATTCTCCTTTTAGTTATGTATTTTTCTACATAGCCCAATATACTGAAATAGGATAATAGATAGTTCACTGAGGTGTAGTTTTTTTTTTAAATTGTATCTATTCATTACATTATAATCATATTACAGGAGATTATATATATTTGCTAAAAGCTACAAAGCACCTCTTTCCTCTTTAGTTCCTGTTCCCATTGTTTTTTTAATTGATTGCGTTTATGTAGGGTTAAGTCCTTGACAATCCTGATAATGTCAGACTGACTACAACATAGTTGTTTGTTGGTGTCTGTTACTATCATTACTATCTGGCTCATACTCCCCTACAAGCACAATTTAGTCATGACCTATACAACAGGGGCATAGGCGTGTGCACGGGGTGTGCTGGGTGTGCCTGGGCACACCCTAATCCCCGCGCCCCGCACTATGTGCCTCCCTCCGTGGGCCGGTGAGGGAGATCAAAGTTCTCCCTCACCGGCCCACAGCAGCATGGAGGGAGGCAGGAGAGGATCCGGGGATCTCTAGCCTGCAGCTCTGCCGGGTTCCTCTCGTGAGGTCGGAGCATTGCTGTGGCAACGCTCAGATCTCGCGAGAGTGAACTCTAGCCCCGCAGGCTAGAGTTCACTCACCGCTGGACCACCAGGGATGGCAGCAGCACGGTCCCCCCTCCCTATAAAAAGGTAAGAAGGGAGGGGGGATATTAACTAAAGGGTCCCCCCATCGCACCCGCACACATACATCACCCTTACACACACACACAGCACACACACACACTAACAGCACCCTCACACTAACAGCACCCTTACACACACAGCACACACTAACAGCACCCTTACACATACAGCACCCTTACACACACAGCACCCTTACACATACACACACACACACAGCACACACTATCAGCACCCTCACACACATCACCCTTACACACACAGCACCCTTACACATACACACACACAGCACACACTAACAGCACCCTGACACACAGCACCCTTACACACACACAGACACACAGCACACACTAACAGCACCCTTACACATACAGCACCCTTACACACACAGCACCCTTACACATAAACACACACACAGCACACACTAACAGCAACCTCACACACACAGCACCCTTACACATACACACACACAGCACACACTAACAGCACCCTTACACATACAGCACCCTTACACACACAGCACCCTTACACATACATACAAACAGCACACACTAACAGCACCCTGACACACAGCACCCTTACACACACAGACACACAGCACACACTAACAGCACCCTTACACACACACACAGCACCCTCACACACAGCACCCTTACATTTATACACACACAACACACACTAACAGCACCCTCACACACACAGCACCCTTAAATATGCACACACAGCACACACCAACAGCACCCTCACACACACAGCACCCTTACACACACAGCACCCTCACACACAGCACCCTTGCACATACACACTCACACACACACAGTGCCCTCACACACACACAGTGCCCTCTACACACAGCACCCACACACACACACACACACCACCCTCACAAACACTGCACCCTCAAACACACATCACCCTTACATTCAAACAGCGCTCTCACACACACAGCGCCCACACACACACACACAGCACCCAGACACACACACAACAGTGTGTGTGTGTATATATTTATATATATCTAGTGGTTTTAAGATAAGAATTGGTGTTATAGCTGCTTATCCGTTTTTTTGCACTTCTAATATTAGCGCTAGTACTACCCTTTTTCGTTTGCACTTATATTTATATATATATATATATATATATATATATATATATATATATATATATAAACCATAAAAAGTAGGTGCGCAAAATAGATATATCCCTTAAACAATAAAATGTGCAGAGCATGCAAACTTGTCATGCAATTAGCTATAAAATTGCAAATACATACACATATTGGGAAAAACACCATATATCAAGTGACTTATGCAGAAAAATGCACACTGATAAAAAATAAATAATTAATACTTGCACAGGTCTGCTCAGATGGTCCGATCTGAAAATATAAAGAGACACAGACCTAGTGCAATACTGTTGAAAGAGATAAATTTGGCTGAAGAGGAATATTCCAAACTCACAATTGTGGAGTGGTTGTAGTACCACTCCAGACTATCTGGCTCTGGGAGGATCAGTCCCCTGTAATCGTGGGATCCGATGGGTAGACAACTGGAAGCAATCACTCGGTATCCGGTCCGTTTAGAAGTAAAATTCCATTTTATTTCAACATAAAAAAAGTGTTTAAAAATAACATTAAAAGTATATTCCTGTCGCTAGTTTGAGAGTTCAATAAGTCCAGAGTTACGTTTTCTGAATAAAACTAATACAAGAGGGCACATATGAATCACTGCATCTCAGGTGTGGACATATATCTTCCAACACTAAGGGTAATGTCTGCCACACCACAGGGGATCATCAAGCTCAAAGGAAGCTCAAGTAAATATTCTCATGGAACAGGTAGAGTCTCACAACATGGGGCCCTGTTTCAAAAACACTCAAAACCTTTTGGTATGGAATCCAGGAATTCTCACTAGGGAAGTAATGTTTAATATATAAGGAATACTGCATACACCAACATAACACATTTCCAAAAGTGGTTCTGTACACCACAAAGTCACTGTTTGGTTTATTGCAGGTCTAGTATTTCCAGCATGCAAAAAATATTCATTGAAGCATTGAAATATATTTAGTTATTAAAGGTATAATAAAGTTTTCATTTTTTTTTTAATTCTTTATTTTGTTGTGCATAGCTTTTTCAAACAACTTTTGTGCCATGATGGCATGCTGTGGTATGATATGCTTATAGAGGTATATACACGGCATAGAGGTGAAAAACACATTTTTCAATAAGGAACAACAGGAAATTATAACAGTTTGGTTGGTCACAGTGAGGTTAGTTTAGCGTTGTGTGATGTTTGGCTATGTATTCTGTGTGATTCTCTGCAGTCTACTATGGGACTAGCTGGTCTCGGTTGGGTGTTCGTGCCGGGCAGGCGAAATGGTTTGACAGTTTTACGGTGGCTTGTATCAGTGATGTGTTTGGATGGTCGTGTGTGTACAGGCTTCTATGCTCGTGTCTGTCGTGTTATGAGTGTGTTGGGCCTGTTGCATGGGCAGTGTGTGTTGATGCTTTGGATCGTGCTGTCATGTAGTGTGTCTCGCTTTGCTCTGTCTCGGCATTGAGGGTGGTTACCCCTAACCATGTGGGTAGCGGGGGGGGGGGGGGGTGATAGCTCTGTATTCGTGTAGCGTAATTTCGCATTCGGGCATCGACGTTCTTTGTGCTGTTCTGGGTCTGGGTACCTGAGTGTCTGTCTGGGAGTTAGTCAGAGAAGAAACAGTAAATCATAGTGAAAGGAAACATAAACATAAAGTATTAAACATAAAGTATTAAACATGAAGTTATCTTCTGTCGGTTTCTCCTTCGCTGGGTTGGGGGTACTGTGGGTAATAGTCCGGCATGGTCCGACTTTGGGTTTCATCAGTGGGCAAGTGTCCATGGAACCTAAGACCCCAGTCCACTTGTTCCCGGGGCGTGAGGGGAGGCTATTGCGGTTTCTCCGTTCTCTCTTCGGCGTTTCGGGTTCTGGTTCGGCGAACTGAGGGTTTTCAGGTAGTCGGCTGCTTCCTCCGGTGTTGTGAGGACTTGTGTTGTCCCTGCATGGGTGACTTCCATGGAGCCTCCTGCTCCCCACCTGTAGGCTATACCTGCAGCGCGTAACTGTGTGGCAGTTTGGCTGTATGACTTGCGCCACAGTAGTGTGGCTCTAGATAGATCTTGATAGAACGTAAGTTCTGCTTCTTCAAAGGACAGCGGTGTGCGATCCTTAAGCGCCGCCATGATATGAAGCTTGTCCTGTACTGTTACGCACCTTAAGATGACGTCTCGAGCTGCTGGTGATTTCAGTTGTGTGTAGGTTGGGAGCCGATAGACTCCATCTATGGTGAGTTTCTTAGCAGTTGCGTGTGGGAGTATGCTGGTCAGGAGGCGCCTAGTGTAATGCGGCAGTTCTTCTGCTGTAATTGCTTGTGGTATTCCTCTGATTTTAATGTGTGTTCGCCTTTGTCTATCTTCTATGGTCGCCATCTTAAGTGCCATGATTTTTTGGTGATGCTGTATGTGTTGTACCTGATCTTCCAGCGTTGTCAGGTGAGTTTTGACTTCCACCACGTCTTGTTCTGTGGCAGTTACCCGGTCTGTGACCGTTTGCACCTCCGTTTTGAGGAGGGCCGTGTCGGCCGCCCAGAGCCTGTGTATGTCTGCGAGTAGGAGTTTGAGATCGCCTTTGGTGGCCGGTGCAGCATCATCTGGAGCTTCGGGCTGCGGTGTCAGCGTGGACTGTATGGCCGGCTGGGTCTCTGATCTGCCCTGCTCTGTTTGGGGAATGTGATCTGATTCCCAGTCATCTCCCGTGGGCCTAGGAGTGGGACGTGGCTGCGCGGGGCATTGTAACAGCGCGCCTATGTCTCTGCTGTCCGCCGCAGGTTTTTGGGACCTGCGCCCCATTGCCGCTGAGGGAGCCGGTGGTTCCGTAGGTGTGGGGATTAGTGGGTGCCCCCCTCTCTCTAACCTTGGTCGGAGCAGGAAGTCCTCCAGGCCTCGGATAGTCGGCGTGAGGTAGGCCCCGGTTTTGCGTTTCCGCTTAGGAAGCTTCTGCGGGTGTAAAAACGGGATCGATCGGTGCCTCTCGTCTTTCTGCCCCCGTTTCTGAGGGTTGTAGGGCGAGATGGGTGCCCGTTTTGGTGATTTTGCCCAGATTCAGTGAGTACGATTAGGAGACTGTAGAAATGGCGTCTGGTGCCATGCGATGGCAAGCCCCGCCCCCATAAAGTTTTCATTTTAACCCTTTCAATACCCACATCAAGTATAAATATTTTTATTTTCATATATTTTGCTTAATGAAATCTAGTAAATAAATCGTCACTCATCCTCATTTATACTCTAGTTATTAGAACCAGCTGGTAAAAGAATGAATTCTTCTGCAGCAGCCACTAATAGCTGATATAATACATGCAGATTTGCTGAAAATGTAAGCTCACTCCCTGCTTTCAAACAGTGCAGGAAGTTTCAATGGGTCATATTATTCGTACAGTGAATGGACTCCACCAATACACTGCCAGCATTACATTAGCAGTCTAGATATTCATAAAGATTGCCATAGCAGTTTTAAATACTTAAATTTTAGAAATGTATGATTTAACTGTATTTACATAAGCATTATGCTCAAATATGTATGTTACACTAACCTCTCACATTGTATGGACTATTAGAAGATAAAAGACATTGCATACACTCTAAACCTTTTAATTTCTCAAATATATTTTATAAAGCATGAAGGAATAAGTAAAAAATAAAACTAGTGTAAATTAACATAATTTAAATGTTTACGTTTGTCTGCAAAGCAATCTATACACAATATTGCTGTGTTATGATATTTTATATGTTTGCTATGCATCCCTTGCTCCAAATAAATAATATCCTAATGTTTTCAATCAAAAAGTACTCAGTAGTGATGGGGATAATGACATTCAATGTGTAAAATGATTTACTTTAAATGTATCCATTAACAAATATTCACATTAATAAGGAGCGCATCATCATAGTGTTGCTGTAATATTGCTGCATTGTAAGTGTAATTATATGGCTGGTTCTAACTGGTGGCATTACAACAACGGTTACACTGCTTTTCTTGGTGCTGTACTGGTGAAAGGTACCATAGTACCCCATGTAGTAAATTTTGTAGTAGTTAGGGTATGGGAGCTCAGGTTTAGAGAATGCCTTACTAATCTCTTACTCTAATGCTAAAACCATATACCTCCCAACAACTGTAATCCCTATAACCTTATTCTTATTTTAACCTCCCACTAACCTTACCTTGAACCTTTTGCCTAACCTTATCATAGCTGTGTTTTAACGTTTGAAAAATGGTTCTTTTGGGATCCAATACATTGCATTGATCTCCAGTAAATCTAAAATTCCAAAAGAAGGGTAAAGTGCTGCAAGTTATAGTGCAGGCAGACTGAAAGCAGCAAACTCTGAAACTGAGGACCCCTCTAAGCCCTGACAATAAGTAAACAAATGGTATAAACAACGGGTTGCACCAATAAAAAAAAAGACTAATAAAACAAATTACTGAATAAAAAAGGGAGATACTGTAGAATATATAAAATTAAATAAAATAAGAACAGTTATTTTGCAGTCTATTTCATCCTCTTTGGATGGATGTGTCCATAGAAGTGAGAGAAAGTAATAGTATTTGTGCTTGGTTAAAGACAGACTACAAAGTGCTTAAATGCCCACTCACATTTTGTGGAGCTTAGGTACAAACTCCAGTAATATCAACATGTATTGGTATTATCCCAACTATTGGATATACAGGGAGTGCAGAATTATTAGGCAAGTTGTATTTTTGAGGATTAATTTTATTATTGAACAACAACCATGTTCTCAATGAACCCAAAAAACTAAAATTAATATCAAAGCTGAATATTTTTGGAAGGAGTTTTTAGTTTGTTTTTAGTTTTAGCTATTTTAGGGGGATATCTGTGTGTGCAGGTGACTCTTACTGTGCATAATTATTAGGCAACTTAACAAAAAACAAATATATACCCATTTCAATTAGTTATTTTTACCAGTGAAACAAATATAACATCTCAACATTCACAAATATACATTTCTGACATTCAAAAACAAAACAAAAACAAATCAGTGACCAATATAGCCACCTTTCTTTGCAAGGACACTCAAAAGCCTGCCATCCATGGATTCTGTCAGTGTTTTGATCTGTTCACCATCAACATTGCGTGCAGAAGCAACCACAGCCTCCCAGACACTGTTCAGAGAGGTGTACTGTTTTCCCTCCTTGTAAATCTCACATTTGATGATGGACCACAGGTTCTCAATGGGGTTCAGATCAGGTGAACAAGGAGGCCATGTCATTAGATTTTCTTCTTTTATACCCTTTCTTGCCAGCCACGCTGTGGAGTACTTGGACGCGTGTGATTGAGCATTGTCCTGCATGAAAATCATGTTTTTCTTGAAGGATGCAGACTTCTTCCTGTACCACTGCTTGAAGAAGGTGTCTTCCAGAAACTGGCAGTAGGACTGGGAGTTGAGCTTGACTCCATCCTCAACCCGAAAAGGCCCCACAAGCTCATCTTTGATGATACCAGCCCAAACCAGTACTCCACCTCCACCTTGCTGGCGTCTGAGTCGGACTGGAGCTCTCTGCCCTTTACCAATCCAGCCACGGGCCCATCCATCTGGCCCATCAAGACTCACTCTCATTCATCAGTCCATAAAACCTTAGAAAAATCAGTCTTGAGATATTTCTTGGCCCAGTCTTGACGTTTCAGCTTGTGTGTCTTGTTCAGTGGTGGTCGTCTTTCAGCCTTTCTTACCTTGGCCATGTCTCTGAGTATTGCACACCTTGTGCTTTTGGGCACTCCAGTGATGTTGCAGCTCTGAAATATGGCCAAACTGGTAGTAGGCTTTCGAGCCTATACAGCTTGGAGTAAGACAACATGCATAAAGAGGATGATGTGGTCAAAATACTCATTTGCCTAATAATTCTGCACTCCCTGTAGGTGTAGGATTTTACTCTGTCAGTTCATATTCTGTTGGATTTTACTTTGTCATTTTATGTTCTAATGGAACTATATCTGATAGTTTATATACCTGAGTAAATAAGTAATTGTAAGTAATGCACTAACTGCATACACTTAGTCGCCACTCTTGGTAATGTCGATATCTGAACAAAAAAATGTAGATGCAGTTAAGTTCAAAAACTGTGTAGACATGGTCAAGAGATTTAATTGTTTTGGACAAGATGTAAGAGAACATCTTACAATGTGATCTAAGGTGATTTTACTCTCTCATAAATGACAGTGTAAGGTATTAAAAAAACATACAGAGCACCATATATCTGATTGTTACTTCATTAAATAGAGATGTCAGAGGAGTAAAAATAGTAAAGTAAAAATATTGGAAAAAATGGTCAGCACCATTAATTAATGTATCCGTTTCTTGCATCAGTTGCACAGGCTTCTGGTGGCTTAAGGTAGCAATTAGGCCTCCTAATACCACCTAGATAGCATATGAATGCCAAGGCATACCTAAGCATTGTTGCTTTACGTGTGTATCATGTTATGCTACATGTTTTCAATGGCTCGTGCAAAAAATCATCTTAAATATGACAGTAAGTTCACTTTCGTATAGTAATACAGTAATAGAGTATCAGGTACACCTTGCTAACGAGAACCGAAGATGGTCAAATAAATCATCCGGGGTTGCTGTATGTCTCATGAAGATGGAACTTGCCAGCATGTTGTATCTGGACTGCCCTTCTGGGTGGGATAAGTCTGATATGTAACTGGTAAAGGTTCTCTTTGTAGAGATGTCCCGAATAGTTCGCTGGTGAATAGTTCCCGGCGAACATAGCGTGTTCGCGTTCGCAACGGATGGCGAACATATGCGATGTTCGGTTCGCCCCCTATTCGGCATCATTGAGTAAACTTTGACCCTGTACCTCACAGTCAGCAGACACATTCCAGCCAATCAGCAGCAGACCCTCCCTCCCAGACCCTCCCACCTCCTGGACAGCATCCATTTTAGATTCATTCGGAAGCTGCATACATTTTTTTTTTATTCTTTATTTTTGTAGTGCATGGAGGCATAACAAATGAGCATGTGGTACCCCAACAGCATTCTTCATGCTTTTCAAGTAACAATAGGGTATATGTTAATACGTGCACATTTTATATGTTAAATTATTATGAGGTTTGTCAGTCAGATTCAACAACTTGGTAGTGTTTAGACAGGCTTAGACAATTTAAGAACATCTTTGAATTTAAACAGGCTTAAGCTTACGTCATAGTGAATACATTATATTAAGCAGTGCGTGAGTATATATATATCTACATTTAGATAATTTAAGAACATCTTTGAATTTAAACAGGCTTAAGCTTACATCATAGTGAATACGTTAAATTAAGCAGTGCATGAGTATATAAATCTACATACTGAGAACCAGGGTGAGGCTATCTATGTCTGAGGTGGTTAACTATGATTGGCCCTGGCATGTTTGTTAGTCTGGCCTGCATGGTTGTCTGGCATGAATAAAAGTAGCCTGTTTCAACTATATTAGTAGTTAGACTAGTTTGCACTAAAACACGGAAGACATCCTAGTATGAATCGTGATCAACCGCTCTCAGAGACTATGCATTGCGATATGTATATGATGTGGAAAGGTTAACTGCTATGACTGTCTATAGACGAAGTGGCTTTAGCTGCACCTTAAGGATCACCAGTCCGTGGTTGCTGTATCTCTGCGACTGCTATTCAGGAGCCATAGATTGCCAGGTATTGTTGCCAATGCTATTCAGGAGCCATAGATTGCCGGGTATTGTTGCCAATGCTATTCAGGTGCCATAGATTGCCGGGTATTGTTGCCAATGCTATTCGGTGGGTGAGTCCTGTAGCCTCCTGGTGGTCTAGAGTCCATAAAGCCCGGTGCTGGCCCTCCAAAGTCATGGTACTGCCCAGTCATCCTATACCCGTTTGGGGCCTGGGTCTGAGGCTGGCGCATGGAGCAGCACTGCAGTGCTTGGTAAGGATGCTGGTCCGGTCTCGTACCTGCAGAAGGGGCTGTAGCATCCTGTGAGGGGTTGGCCCCGGTGTTTTCGGCTGCTGGGCCCGGTCGGTCCGTCTTGCGGGCCCGGTCCGGTGCCTCTCGTCTCTCCACGTGTGCCTCAGAGGCCTTTTTATCATGGGCTTGGGAGCTTATCTCCTCTGGTGGCGAGGGGTTCGCTTGTGGCGTGTGCGGTACATCGGGGTGGGCCCTCTGCCACCCTTTACGACTGGGTGAGCTGTCTGTTGTACAGCAGGAGCTTGGGGATGAAGTGTACTCATAGTGTGTCGCCCTCCCGTTCCCTGCTCCTTTACCTCCTGGGTTGTTGGGGGTGGCAGTTGTTCCAATCGCTTGTATAGTTTGACCCAAAAGTCATTGAATATCGGCTTCCAAGTTCGTGGGTCCGGTGAGTAATACCACATGTTGTATTACATATAGTACTCCCGGTTATCTGTCGTTTGGGCTGCAATTTGAGTCCGGTTTTGGCCTTTGTCAGTGTGGATTACACAAGATTGGGCTTAGCAGTGCTGGAGCCCCAGACAAGCACGTCTGTTCAGCTCTGCAGTTAGGCCCTCCCCCCGGAAGCTGCATTCTTAGTGAGAGGAGGGACAGTGCAGCTGCTGCTGATTTAATAGGGAAATCGATAGTTAGGCTAGTGTATTCAGTGTCCACTACAGTCCTGAAGGACTCATCTGATCTCTGCTGTAAGGACAGCACCCCAAAAAGCCCTTTTTAGGGCTAGAACATGTCAGGGTCTTACCTGAGTTGGGAGTCTGTAGCGCAGATATGTCGCTCACCCTTGCAGATAGCCACAGGCCGAGGTGGTCAGGTAAGAATTCACCTGGCCTGTGGGTCTGTGCACGGGGGCTGTGCAGGATGCAGTACCCAATTCGCAGGACAGGCAAGGACAGAACCAGCAGGATAGTCGAGGGATAGCCGAGGTCAAAGGATGCCAGAGGTTAGAATAAACGTAGTCACAAGCCGAGGTCAAATATACGAAGCAGAATAAACAGGAACACTGGTACAACACAGGAACACAGATCAAAGACTTGACGATGAGTGCAGGGCGAGGCTGGGTTTAAATACCCTGCTAATGAAGATCAGAGTCAGGTGAGAAGCAGACAAGTCATGGTGCAGCCCCCGGTGTAGTAGCCAAGCCAGGATGAACAAGACCGGAATCAGAAGTCTCAGGTAAAGCTGCTGTGGCTCAGAGGCAGAGAGCAGGACTGGGATAGATAAGTACCCCGGTTCAAGTCCCCTGTTGGGAATTCCAGGGGCGACCACGTCTGACCGTCTGTCTCACAGGTGAGTACCCTGACAGTACCTCCCCCTTCAAAAACGACCTCTGGGCGTAGGTAGGCTCCTCATTGAAATAATCCGCCTCTCCAGAGTCACTCTCAGAATCCGTCGAGTCCCCATAGTGAAAGTCCTCAGTATGGGATCCCTGATTAGCTCGGGATTTCCCAGTACCAGCTTCTGGTACAGCTGACGATCGGTCTAGGTTCCGGGTAGGGGTGACAAAAACTTCCACAACTTCGGGAGGGACAGTGCTCGCAGCTAGCAGTGCTTTTTCGAACACTTCCAGGTCTTTTTTACAGACCGTAGTGCCATTAGAAGCAATGACACAATCCTTAGGTAAATCCTTTTCAAGTGGGTAGGAAGTAGTGGTTGTAATTCAGGAAGCAACTTTGGTAGCAAAGGCAGACGACTCTGGAGCAGGAGGTCTAGGAGGGCGAACAGGACAAAGCGTGATGAAGTGTCCACCTTCTCCACAGTAAAAGCACAGACCATGGCTTCTCCTTCGGTCCCTCTCTCCCGGTGTGACTTTGCAGTGGACACGTCCAATTTGCATAGGCTCCTCAGGATCAAGTTGAACACAGGATACCTCTGGAGTTCTCCTGGGAACTGGATCATAAGAGGGTATCACTGGGGTGTGGTGACGTAGCCTCCGTGATTTTTTAGTAGGTGGAGCTGGCTTGGGCTTAGTGATCCTGCACTGTGAGTCCAAAGCAATAATAAAGGACTCCCAGCTGACAAGGACAGGGCTCTTCCTCTGCAACATTTGGTAAGACCAAACTTTAATGCGTCCAGACAACAGGTTGATAGCCGCTCTGACCCTGATGAAATCCGTGGCGTAAGTTTGAGGCTTTAAAGAGAACAATACCTCGCAATCCATCCTGAATGACTGGAAGGACGTGTAGTTACCATCAAATCTGTCGGGCATGATGACAAAGGGTTCCGGAGCTGGATGTACTGCGCCTTTAAGAGAAAAAAGTTCCTGCTGCAACTCCGAAACAATCTGGGCCAGGCTGGACACTTGCTGGAGTGAGGGTGAGCACATTTCTGCGGACTCCATATTGGTCAAGTCTTTTGTCAGGGTCTTACCTGAGTTGGGAGTCTGTAGCGCAGATATGTCGCTCACCCTTGCAGATAGCCACAGGCCGAGGTGGTCAGGTAAGAATTCACCTGGCCTGTGGGTCTGTGCACGGGGGCTGTGCAGGATGCAGTACCCAATTCGCAGGACAGGCAAGGACAGAACCAGCAGGATAGTCGAGGGATAGCCGAGGTCAAAGGATGCCAGAGGTTAGAATAAACGTAGTCACAAGCCGAGGTCAAATATACGAAGCAGAATAAACAGGAACACTGGTACAACACAGGAACACAGATCAAAGACTTGACGATGAGTGCAGGGCGAGGCTGGGTTTAAATACCCTGCTAATGAAGATCAGAGTCAGGTGAGAAGCAGACAAGTCATGGTGCAGCCCCCGGTGTAGTAGCCAAGCCAGGATGAACAAGACCGGAATCAGAAGTCTCAGGTAAAGCTGCTGTGGCTCAGAGGCAGAGAGCAGGACTGGGATAGATAAGTACCCCGGTTCAAGTCCCCTGTTGGGAATTCCAGGGGCGACCACGTCTGACCGTCTGTCTCACAGGTGAGTACCCTGACAGAACATCAGTCTGCTTTTATTTTTTTTATGTAATCTAATTGCAGTTGCCTCTCTGCCAGCGTGTGTGTCAGGCTCACAGCGTATACTGTGCCCACTTGCCCAGTGCCACCACTCATATCTGGTGTCACAATAGCTTGCATTTAAAAAAACAAAAAACTTTTTTGACTGTAATATAATAGCAGTCAGTTTCCTTCACACGTGTGCGTTTCAGGGCCTGCCAGGGCACAATGTCACACCAGTGCAACTCATATCTGGTGTAACAGTAGTGTACATTTTAAAAAAAAAAAAAACTTTTTTGACTGTGAAATAATAGCAGTCAGTTTCCTTCACACGTGTGCGTTTCAGGGCCTGCCAGGGCACAATGTCACACCAGTGCAACTCATATCTGGTGTAACAGTAGTGTACATTTAAAAAAAAAAAAAAACTTTTTTGACTGTGAAATAATAGCAGTCAGTTTCCTTCACACGTGTGCGTTTCAGGGCCTGCCAGGGCACAATGTCACACCAGTGCAACTCATATCTGGTGTAACAGTAGTGTACATTTAAAAAATTTTTTTTTGACTTTAATAGATTGAATAGCAGTTAGTTGTCTGCAATCGCGTGTGTCAGGCCTACAGCGTCTACTCTGCCAACTTCTGCCAGTGCACAGTGCCACTCATATCTGTTGTCACAGTAGCTTGCACGCATAGTACCACTAATCGAAAAAAAAATGACAGGGCAGAGGCAGGCCACCCCGCAGGGGCCGTCGTGGTCGTAGTGCTGTGATTCCCTTTGGCCCTAGAATAATGCCCAGTGTTCAGAGGCCACGTACCCTGAACTCGAAAAGTTCTGAGGACATAGTTGACTGGCTAACACAGGACACCCAATCTTCTACAGCTTCTACTCAGAACCTTGACGCACCATCCTCCTCCAGCTTAGCTTCGGGCACCTCTCAAGTTACCACTCGCCCGCCTGCTGCCACCACCAACACTAGCACCACAGCCGCTTCACTTGATCTGTCAGAGAAGTTACTTACACATCAGTTGGAAGAAATGAGTGATGCGCAACCATTATTGCAAGAGGATGTAGATAACAGGGATATGTCTCAGTCAGGCAGCATTACACACATGGACGTACGGTGTGATGATGATGATGTTGTACCTGCTGCTGCTTCCTTTGCTGAGTTGTCAGATACAAGTGAAGCGGTTGATGATGACGATGCGTCCGTAGATGGGGAGGTCGTTGCAAGGAGCTAGTGGCACAGTCAGACAGCATGCATCGGCACCCGGGGTCAGCCAGACAGCACGCCAATCAACGCATGCTGTTGCCACCACCAGAATGCCGTTATTGCAGAACTCAGCAGTGTGGCATTTTTTTTGTGTGTCTGCCTCTGACAACAGCGATGCCATTTGCAACCTGTGCCAAAAGAAAGTCGTGGGAAGTCCAACACCCACCTAGGTACAACTGCTTTGCGAAGGCACATGATCGCACATCACAAACGCCTATGGGATCAACACATGAGTACAAGCAGCACACAAACTCAAAGCTGCCATCCTCCTCCTGGTCCAGCATCTTCAGCCACGTCAACCACTGCTGTCCTCCTTGCCCCCTCTCAACCATCCTCCACTCCGTCTCTTGCCTTGAGCAGTTCCTGCTCATCTGCCCACAGTCAGGTGTGTGTCAAGGACATGTTTGCGCGTAAGAAGCCAATGTCACAAAGTCACCCCCTTGCCTGGCATCTGACAGCTGGCTTGTCTGAACTCTTAGCCCGCCAGCTTTTACCATATAAGCTGGTGGAGTCTGAGGCATTCCAAAAATGTATGAGAGGCAACGCAGAGAGAGGAGTCTGAAGAAGAGGAGTCAGAGGAGGAAGGTGGCTTTGAGGAGGTGGAAGACCAAACACAGCAGGCGTCCCAGGGGGCTTGTTGTCACCTTTCGGGGACCCTTGGTGTTGTACGTGGCTGGGTGGAGGAAGAGACCTTCAATGACATCAGTGAGGACAAGGAACGGGACATGGCTAGCTTGGTATCCAACCTTGTGCAAATGGGGAGTTTGCGGTTGTGGAAATGGACTGTTTGCGGTTGTTTGCGGTGCGTTAAACAGGGAGTTTGGTCTCTCACTCTGAAGCAGGCGTAACCCTTACACTACCTGATCGATACAACATCATACCTGATGTTTTAAAGCATGTTATTCCAAACAATTTAGGAATGTTAGGTGATTTATGCCCTTTATGGATTAAAACCAGACTCTGCATCAACTATGTAATTTTCCATGGAAGTTTTGCCATGGATCCCCCTCCAGCATGCCACAGTCCAGGTGTTAGTCCCCTTGAAACAACTTTTCCATCACTATTGTGGCCAGAAAGAGTCCCTGTGGGTTTTAAAATTCGCCTGCCTATTGAAGTCTATGGCGGTTCGCCCGGTTCGCGAACATTTGCGGAAGTTCGTGTTCGCTGTTCGCGAACGGAAAATTTTATGTTCACGACATCTCTATCTCTTTGCAATTGTTTAAGTGAGCAAAAGCATTTTTGAAACCTGAGTGGAAACTAACTGAATTGCAAGCAATTGAGTTTTCTCTGAACTTTTGCCTGTTCTCAGAGTTTCCATTTTCTCTATTTTTGTTGTAATTAATTTACTTAGGTTCTCCCTCATTTGAAAGGGTAATCCTGACGTGAATCCTGGGCTGTTGGGTTATTAGTTGGGTTATTAGTCATCATTGGTGAAGTTAATCACATGCTTCTTTTATCTGTTTTTAAGTTACGTATGAAATAAATGTGCTGTTGATTCTATTTCTAATTTATAATAATTAAGCTATTGTAACAGTACTTACCCGGTGCGCATGCCAATAGGGTCCTCCAATCAAGTCGCATGCAGCTCGAGCACGCCTACCTCCAGACGAGCCACGTGCGGCTCTAAAACAGTCTGATCAGGTGCATGGCCCATACAGTATTGGGAATGCTGCTCACATCACAAGCACGTTCTTAAAGGGGAAATGGGAGCCTAATCTTGTGGTCGACTCCCATTGGTCCACATCATTCTAGCGCCCCCATTCACACACGTTTTGGAGCGCGGGCATGACGTGGACCAATCAAATTAGCCCTATTGTGGCTTCTGTTCCCGGTAGCCTTTAGTGCGTTCCTTGTGATTAGTATTGTATTCTGGTATTGACCTTGGCTCTATTTCCTGACTGAGTTTTTCTTTAATCCTTGCCTGTCTTGTCTTCCCTTCTGATTATTACCGTGTACCTTACTCTGGATAGTTCTTGTTTTCGCTGTCTCTCAGTTACCCTGACCTCGGCTTGTATTTCGAATATGCTTTACACTGTCTAATGTTAAATCCGGCCACTCTAAAGCCCG